>NC_133662.1:163263382-163563382 GCF_037893015.1 Macrotis lagotis | reverse complement strand
TCAGTTTTCTTATCTCTGAAATGAACTGGAGAAAGAAATAGCAAACCAGCCCAGTATCTTTACCAAGAAAACTCCAAATGGGGTCACAATGAAATATACATGACTAAAAAAATGACTGAATAACAACAAAATATATGAAGGAAGAAACTCAGACTATTTCCATTCTATACATGGATATATAATCAATCAATAAACATTTATTAGGGGTCTACTATGTTATACAAAAAGAAACAACCTAGTGAATAATACAATGAGAATCAATATAATATGTAGAATGTACACTAACCCTGAAAACAAAGGACCTGGGTTTAAATACTGTCTATGATGCTTATCTCTCTAGTGACCATGGGTAAGTCAATTATCCTTTCTTGTTTAGTCTTCTCTGTGGAATGAGGAGGTAGGACTAGATGGCCTCTGATACTCTTTCATGAATTGTAGCAGTGTAGTTAATGGCACAGTTAGGGTTCAACTCCAGACCTTCTGATTCCATATCCATAACCCATAGAATGTAGAAAACATGAAGGCAGGGGCTAATTTTTGTCTTTGTATTTCCAGAGTCCTGCATGGTACCTCGTATAATAAATACTCGTTGAATTGAATTGAATCTCAACTTTCCAGTGTTTTTTTTCTCCCCTTGCTGTTCAGTGGGAGAAAAAAATGAAGATCCCAAGTAAATAGCATATCAGTTTAGAGAAGATACTATGGGTTATGAGCTCTTAGTAACACAAAGGCCATCCAAGTGAAAAATATTATTATTGCCACTTTATTGCTTTCAAATTCAGCTCAAGCTCTGCATTAGAACTTCTGGGATATTGTACTTGCTCTGTTTTGATCTCCCATTATTTATTTCCATATCAGTTTGAATTATTTTTCCTAGGGATTCTCTGGTTTCTGACTGGAGTAGTCCTCTCTTTGGCAATGCTTTTGCTGGTTCTAAGAGAGTTGCATCCAGGGATTTGCCAGCTTAGTTCAGCATGTGGATTTGCCTTTGAAGGCTTAAAAACTTTTTTTGGGGGGGGAGAAGGAGAGGGAACAAATTTTGTTTCTCCCACCTCAGACTCCAATTACCTAATAAAGATTCATCTTTTTCCTTCTGTCCGAGGAGCCCCCCTTGACCCAATTTTGCTCCTTGCCCAGTTTCAGATATCACAATCCATTTTTATGCATTAAGCTCCCCTAATGAAATCCACATGTCTTAAATCAATAAAGCCATTGTTTAGCTCTTGCTTGTTCCCCCATGGTGCAGATTTTGCTGCTCTGTTTTATTTGCTTACTTACTTGTTTGTAGGAACCTAGAACTATTTTATCTAGGACCCATTCTCCTTCTCCCTTCTTCTCTTCTCCCCATTCTTTTCCTTATCTTCTTGGAGAATCAGTTTCTTAATGTGCAGCCTATTGAACCTTTCTCCTTTTAGTGTATGGTTGTAGAATGAGAATAATTTATTAGAGTTTTTATTTTGTCTTGTTTATTGTTTCCCATTTCATTTGCTCCCACCTTGTTAAATACTAAGGAATTTATTAAGGAGTCTATTAATTTTGTTTGTTTATTGGATTATTTTTGCTTATAGTGAAATTTGTATAAAAGTAAATTTTTCTTTCCTCTGTTTTCTTGTTCAGAAGTTCAGATTTTGTTTGCTTCAAGTAAGTTAATCATGGAAAAACATTATTAGTTCATTCAATTTTTTTTCGTAAATAAGTGGTAGGATCAATCCTCTACATCCCTTTTTCCCAAATAGAAGAAACAGAGCTTTTATTGACTTTCCATGCCTCCTGTCTCCTGCTCTCTGACTCTTCCATTTGAATGTTACTGTTAGGCCAATATTGAGCTTGTGGATTTTTTTATGGGTCCCAAATCACCTCATTCTTTAGGGGCTTCCTTCTTCCTAGTGAAAATGAAAATACCTCCTCTGCATGTAGCCTGCTGGGTGGTCAGGCTGTTTCTTTCCTATAGCAATGAGTCATTTACCTATCTGATGATACAAGACTTCAAAATAGAGACTTTCATGAAATCCTAGAGATAGTACCAAAGAACACTTTATCCCTAGTAATCTCCTAGTACTACCTGCATTTCAGCCCTTGGGCTCATTAGGAACAAGTCATGCAAGATAGTCTCATTTCCTTTTGTGACAAAGTCACTGCTAGTCTGGTAGAAGACAACTCTATAGGCTATTGACTTTAGCAAAGCATTTCAATGAATCTCTGATGCTATCCTTATGGACAAGAGGAGAGATATAGCATGTATGTTAGGACAGCTAGATAGATGCAGAAATGCTTGAAAGAAGTGACCTGTGTGTGTGTGTGTGTGTGTGTGTGTGTGTGTGTATATATATATATATATATATATATATATATATGTATATATGTGTGTGTGTGTGTGTGTGTGTGTGTGTGCACTGTGGAAATATGTGTGGCATGATCATATTTTTCTCCACATTTAATTTTATCTTAATTTCCATTAGAAAATATAAGTATTCAAATTTATAAACTAGAATCAGTGAAAAAAAGATGGAAAATAAAATCATAAAAATATAAATGTAATTACCCATTTCTGCTTTTGCAGAGTGGCAAAACAGGAAAAATTTGATACATATAACCAAATGCAATGAAATGAAATCTTCACCAAAACAAAAGATGTATATAATGACTTAACCAAAACTGCTGTTCCATTGTTCTGGGAATCTTTCTGCATATCTAACCTGGTTTTGCTTTTGTTATTGTCTTTATTTACATATTGTATTCACCATTATATTTTTCTTTCACTCCTACTCACTTCTTGTAAGTCTTCTAGTTCTTTGAATTCTTCATATTTGTCATTCTTCTGGCACAATAATATTTTGTTTTATTCCAGCACCATAAATTGTTCATCTATTTCCTTGTTGATAGACCATAGTCCACTTCCAGGTTTGTGTGTTTATTTTTTTGGCTATTACACACAGAGTATATCTAGGAAGAGCTTTCTATAGCTAGTCTTCTCCTCTCTCCTACCACTATAACCTGTTTAGGGCATAATCCTAGTCATGGGAAAATAGGGTCAAAGAATTTGGGAATTTTTCTAACAGCGTATAATTGAAAATTTCTTTCTAAAAAGACTAAACTGACTCACAATTCTACTAACAGTATATCAGAATACCTGTTTATCTATAGTTGTTCCAGCACTGGTCCCCACCCCATCTAAAAGCATGGTAACTAGTGAATCTGTGGGGATCTGGAGGGAGGTTTATACTAGAACTTAATAGTCATTTATGATTAATCCTATTGTGCTTAATATTTTTCTCACTGATTTAGTATAGTGAAAGTCTTATCAGACTAGCAGATAGAAGGAAGAGGTAGTGTCAGAACTGGTATATAAAAAGATCTTGATAGTTTAGAATGAGAGATTGTGTGAGCTCACTTCCTTTTTCTAAGAATCTTCCAGTAGACACTGGATGATAATTTGTATATAGTGATAACTAAAAGTAAGTACTCAATAATGTTTAATTGGTGATGGTGAAATTAGTTTTCATTTTTAAAATATAAAATATTATAGTAAATGCCAGAAATATGACCCTAATTTCTGCAGATCCTTTTGGGTATAGATCTGTTTTATAGAAGTCAGCCTTGCCAAAGAAGATGAAATAGGAGAAAGACAAGACATATGGGAAATCCCATGGTTCAAAGGTTCTCCATAACTTATCCCTTTCCTTCTCTCATTATCTTATTTGACCTTTTGATAGATTATCATCTGTATCTCTTTTTCTCATTTTCTGCCTTCTGTCAGCGTTAGAGAAGCTCTTCTCTTCCCACATCATCTTTCTTTTTGCAGTTTCATGGAAATAATATCCTAGGGGTGGGAAATTTTTTCCCTTTTCCTGAAAAGTTCTATTGTTACAATTCTGGATTTCATATGAGAAGGAAAGTTTAAAATTAAATCCCCACATGTCCTGGATAGCCAGTTCCAAAGAAAAAACAAAAAAAAAAGCACACCAAAAAAAAATTCCAACAAAATAAGCCACAACTGCTTTATTAACATTTTTCCTCAGGAGGAAAGTGTTGAGAGACAAGGAAATGAATACAATGTTTTCCCACCTACAGAACTCTTCTTACAGCCAAAGGACTCCAGATTTCTTTATGAAAGTCAGCAAAAATAGCCTTATGCCACTGATGTTGCTTTCCCACTGCTACTTATTATCAAAAACCTAATGTCAATATAATTTTTCTATCTTCTTTATTCTCTTCTTCAACAACTCTCCTGTCCCTCCCCCCACCCCACCCCCAATTTAGGTCTGGGTTTGATTTTTTAGTCGAGTCCATCTTAAATCATGATAATCTTCATATGTTTCTATAGCCCATCCTTTCAGTTTTTTATTTTTTATTTTATTTTATTATTACCATTTTGGGTGCAGGGGAGAAAAATAAGGCATATGATGAGGTTGGTAGAGGAAGGAGGGGGAAGCATAGAACATTTCTGTACCTGAGTCTGATTTCACTATTTCGGGGACATCTTTGGTTACAGTGAACAACTTAAACACTTAGTTTGTAAAAACTGAGCCACTACCTAAACTTTGTGATTCACGAGATCTTGATCACCACAGAAATTTCTGTTTTGGTCCTACGTATGGTCTTTCATGAAATGTCCAGTATCTCTACAATGACTTTTCATTATTGTCTTGTAGGATCATAGGATTACAGAATTTCAGAGTGGGAAGGAATCTTCTCTTCCATCTCATGAATTCAACCCACTCATTTCTTATCGATGGGATAAAAGAGGCCTTAATAATTCCAATTAAGAAGTGTGTTCTTTCTTCTACTTCATTGCCAATTTTACTATTATTCTACCTCCTGTTTTGTTTTTGGTCAGGCAGACAAAAGGAGCTATCTTTTGCTCCCTAGTACTGTCAGGGTATGATTGAGATCACTATGGAATTGGGTTGTGGTGAGGTGGTGGAGAAGTCTGGTCAAGAAATTATAGGGACATCAAGTTATAATAGGCAATAGTGAGGAAAAACAAGGGTTCAGTGTTTAGCTTTTCAGCATGTTTTAACATACTGGTCGAGCAGTTTCACAAATTATTTTAACTGAATCATAGAAAAATCTGCGGTAATTTGGATCTTCAATAGAGAAAACAAGTCCATATCCTCATAGCCTAGAATATTATCTGCAAATTCAAAGGGAAGGTGCCAATTATCAAGGATTCTTTTACCCTTATCAAGTCTCATTAAGTTCAACCTCTTGGCTTCTATCACATAAACTCTTGGGAAATCAAAGAATCACAGAATGATAGCCTGTAATGGATCTTAGCCACCATCCTGTTCAGGCACCAGCATTTTAGAGAAGCTGAGCCAAAGGTGGTTTCAAGAGATGATTTTCTTTATTAGAAAAGCAGCAAGTCCGAGAATTGTTAAGTTGGTAAATTTACCTTTGACCCTCTCTTTCTTTTCATGTCTTCAGGTTTCTCTGATCCCTGTTTTTGCTCCCTAATTCTTCATGCTAGTCTATCTGCTGAATCTCCAAAGTCTCCTGCTTTTCTAAATTCAAGAATTGGATTTCCCTCCTCCCCAAGGCTTCCTAAATAGTTTGCTTTCTTATCAAAACCAGTTAACTATTCAGACTAATCCCAGTTGGCTGTTAAAATATATTTAAGTATACTCCCCCTCTTCCCACTTCCTTGTGGCCCTGGGCAAGTTGGTTTACTTCTTTGAATCTCAATTTTCCTAATCTATAAAATAAGCCTGTTGGAGCAGGATCTTTTCCAGTTCTAATATTCTAGGATACTATAACCCAATGAGGAATTTATATTCCAAAAGAGGACCTCATTAACCCAAATGAGGCTCCTTTTGATGGAAAGGAAGGAAGGGAGGTAATTTGGAGTCAGAGGGGATCCACTGAGAGCCCATGCTGGTTCTAGACACTTCCCACCCCCAACATCCTATATTTGGTAACTCAAATTTTAAAGTTTGTCAATTCTTCATCTCCATCACTTTTTCTCCTCACTCTCCTTCCTTCCCCATGTCTCCAACAGCAGGATTTCCAAGAATTTCTGCCCTGGTCTTTAGAGAAGAGCATTTCATATTATGCTATATGAGGTTTACCCAACTCCTACCCCCAGCTAAACTGGGACCTTCTACTACACCCAGAGTCCACTTCTATTTCTTCTGGTTCTGTCCTGAGAAGAAGAGAAACAGCTGGCCACCATTCTCTGCACATATTGAGGGATTATGTCTTGCACTGATTATTCAATAAAAGATAATTAACAAAAGCTACTGGCTCTAATTCAGAATCTAAGGCTTGCTAAATCATAGGGTTGAGCTAAGGGAGTCATACTTCACAAGCACCAGGGCCTCAGTAATGATAATGTGGTAGTTTTATGTCACTTCACTGTCTGGGAGAACTGGTGTTATGGCCCAGACTTGGATGAACTGCAGAAGGTTCTGGTTTGTGGTGCTAAGAGTGGGAGCATGCCCAGAAAATCCTCACATTTCAGCCCAGGTAACTTCCTACACAACCCAGCAAACCCCTTTCACTGAGTCAACAAGCAGGAGCAGGATACTTGAATTTTATTAGAATAAAAAAGCCATGGGGAGAGTGATGGACACCCAGAATTAATGTCTAAATGGGTAGAAAAATTGCTTATTCTCTTGTTCTTGGTAAATTTCAGTTCCATCATTCAATGCAACAGGAACTATTGCAATGAACCAATGAAAAGGAAGGCAGATTTATGAACCAATACAGGAAGGGAATTTACAGTTCCATGTTCCAAAACAGCATTCTTAATGATAAAATATTAAAACATCATTCCCTTAAATGTGCTCTCTTTTATAGAGTCAAGTTTCTATCTCCCCAGCTTTATCTTAATTGTATTCTGCTGCTTGCCATTCATGCTCCTACTTAACACAGTTTTATCATACAATTCCTGGATCTCATTATTATACTTTACTTCAAAAGGAATAATTTCTGAGCTAGCATATACTATACTTTCTTGTCTTTGTTCCATTGCTTACATTATTTCTTATACCAAACTGTTTTCCTTTTCTCTCTTCCCATGACAAATTTCTTTCAAAGTTTGAACTCTAATAATGAGTCTTCCAAGAACCCTTTTCTAATTTTCCTTAATGGGATTTTCTCCTTGTACAGTGGGAAAAAAACAAAATAAAAAATCAATAACAGTATGAAACTGTGTCTCTGTATTCAGAGGAGTTGGGCGTAGGTCTTCCTTTGAATGCTTACTATGGATGTGACTTGACCTTAACCTTTTTGGGTCTCAGTTTTTCTTATCTGTGAGGTGCTTGGACTAGATATCCTCTGAGTTTCCTCCTGGCTTTCTGGACCTATGAGCCTCTGACTCCTCTTGGCATTTTGTTTTGCAACGCTCTAATACACTTATGGCTCATTTTTCACTGTAGTCATCTTTTTATGTCTTAGCCTCCTATTTCATGGTTTCCCAGAAAAAAATGGCCAAAAAATCAATTCAAAGTGGTCAGTCTGCTGACTGCTTGCCTGTCTGAATGAACTTAGTTATACTGGTCCTCTTATAGTAGATTGAATCTATTGGTAGGACTGTACTCAAAGTATTTTTCAGCTTGAGGGGACTTGACAGAACTTTGCACTGCTCTGATATAACTTTTGAGAAGACAGGGTAAATTCCAGCTTATAAGGAGGCATCAGAATAGGATTTTTGAAGAGAATTAAAGGGGAGGGGGAGAATGGGATTTATCAAGTTTGTAGAAATACCACAAGGAGCTTTAAGTAACCCCTAAAGTGCTTCCTACTCTGCCTGCATTTTTTCCTGTAATGCATTATCACGCTAAAGATGGATTATCATGATCCCAAAAGAATCAAAATTGCAGATGACCCAAAGGGTAATAAAATACAAATGGTACATGGACATAAGTTGGTAGTAGTTACTCACCCATGATGTTTGCATAGAAGAAGTGCCACTAAATACACAGTGAAGGATATATATAGTAAGACCAGAGTCAAAAATTCCACTTATACTACAGTCTTTGTGATCTAAGACAAATTGACTCTCCCTCACCCCATCTCAGTTTTCCTCATCTGTAAAATGAGGAGGTTACATTAAATGGCCTCTGAGATTTCTTACAATTCTCAGTCTACGATCATGTGGAATCAGAAAAGGACATGGGATGGTCATGTGACAAGTCGAGAAAAGAGATGGATAAATTCTAGTGTTGAATAGATATCCATGAAAAACAAAAAAAAACCCAAAGGAAAGACATCAATGTTTTAGATGCATCTTGGATAGAGAAGAATATTGATAATAATGCCATAGTATGGAATGACATGGGAATGGATATTGAGTTGTGCTAATGAATGGAGTGTCTCTCCTGATAAGATGACAGATCCAATGAACTCTATGAAGCATCATATTGATTTAAACTGAACCTCTTTGCCAATTATACTCTTTTTTTTTAGGTTTTTTGCAAGGCAATGGGGTTAAGTGACTTGCCCAAGGCCACACAGCTAGGTAATTATTAAGTGTCTGAGGCTGGGCTTGAACTCGGGTATTCCTGACTCCAGGGCTGGTGCTCTATCTACTGCACCACCTAGCTGCCCCTGCCAATTATACTCTTAACCAAGGAAGTGTAACCCTTCCTCCTATTAGAGAGATGAGGAATGGGTGGCAACAGCTTTATCTTCAGCTCCAAGGAGAGAGAAGGCTAAAAGGGATGTTACCTTTTGACTTCCAAGTCAACATTCCAGAAGCAAGGACCCTAGATCCTAGTTTGAGCCATCATTGCTATTGAGCCCTTGAAATGTTTGGTCTGTAACTGTTACCCCGATGCTTAGCAAGAGAGAAATGTGGTTATACTGAAAACATATATCTTTGCTATAGGGTATAGATTTCCTCAATAGACCATTAAAATGGGATAGGTCAAAAAATAGACAAATCCTACCGTTTGACAAATGAAAAATAGATCTGGCCAACCAGATGTGGCTAACCTTTACATATCTTGAAAAATTACATATAACCCTTTTTTCCTGCTGTTCTGGTAATAAGCAATAAAGAGTTCCTGAAAAGTTGGATCCTTATCAGCTTTCTCTTTACTGTGTATACACATGAGAAAAGCCAACATACAGTTGGAGAGAGAAGTGGTTCCCTGGGTGAGACTTTGATCCCATCAAAAGCAGGCGTCTGTTTCTCACTGGTGGATCAACTGATGGGGAACCCTGTGTTTATGCTAGCAAAACAGATTCACTTTGCAGACACTGTTTATACCTCTCTCCTGCCACATTGGGTTATTATAAACCAAACATACAAAGAAAATGGATTACATTCATAAAAGACTGCTGAATCCCTAATAGGAGTCTGGAAATATACTACAGGGAGACTTCTCCCCACCAGTTTCTGTGATCTACTTTTCCCCCAGCCCAATATCTTATTGGTTTATTTCTAGTGATGTGCACATAAACAGATCCCAAACTTTGATGCTCTCTATCTCATCTGCTACCATTATTATTTTCTTATCTCTCCCTTAAATAACCTCACTGCATAAGTACTCAAATCTGTATTTTCAATTGATCAGCCAATCAATCAGGATTCGTACTTACTATGTACCAGTCACTATTCTAAGTACTTAGAAAAAAACTTCCACAGAATCACCAAGAACAGGAGCCTCTCATCCCATCATTGTACACAAGGTCTTCTAATTACATTGGGTAGTAGGGCAGAAAAATAGGGCAGGAAAAGAGACTGTGAGAGTAAAATTTCAGTTCTGGCCAATTCCAATTTTATCTGGAAAGACAGTCTTATTTACCCATCAGAGAAAAGGGTATGTGTCCTACCCATTGAATCACAATGCTGGCCTAGACTATGTTGTGGATACTCTCCAGAGTCAAGAACATTTTTGTTTTTAGGGAGTGAGGATCAGATCAGTAGCTCCATCATAAAGCTGGGAATCTAGACTGAGGCAGACAAAAGATGCGACCAATAATGAAGGAAGTCTAACTTAGGTAACCAGTCTAAGTTCTAGATTTCCGAGTTAGAGAGAAAAAGGCATGATACAAACATATAGACTGAACTGAGGGTAGGGACCAAGAGGCAGCTGATCAGCAGAGAGAAGAGTGCCTTAAATAACTGGAACAACCTAGTGATGTCTCCATCTGACCTTGGTTTGAACATTAAGCTTTTCATATCAATCCCCCTTTTCCCCTTGAATCTCAGAAATTAGAATCTTTAATCCTCAACTCAGCATGGCTTTTTTTTTTGTTGTTTTTCACACAGCTAGGTAATTATTAAGTGTCTGAGGCCGCATTTGAACTCAGGTCCCTGACTCCAGGGCCCATGCTTTATCCATTGTGCCGACTTGCTGCCCTTCAGCATGGTTTTTTGAATATCATGCAGATCTCCCCCTTCAAAAAAAAGGTTGAGAGAGAAGGAGAAATCAAATCTAAGGAATTTTTCCAGAACTTACCTCTATCATAAATCTATTTTATGTTAAATTCTTGTTGTTGTTCAGTTGTTTATTGGTTATACCTAATTCTTTCAGACCCCTTTTAGGGTTTCCTTAGCAAAGATACTGGATTGGTTTGCCATTTCCTTTTCCAGTTCATTTTACAGATGAGGAAACTGAGGCAAATAGAGTTCAGTAATCTGCTCAGAATTATTCAGTTAGTAAGTGTCTGAGGCTAGATTTGAATTCAGGAAGATAAGTGGTCTTGACTCAACCCTGAAATTCTAGTCATTGTGTCACCTAACTGCCGCCAACACATTTATTAATTAAATTTTATATGTTCTATCACTTCTCGGCCTTTTGGCTAAGATCAAGTGTAGTAAATTTTATATGTTCTGAATTAATTTCTGATAAATGCATTTATAGTTCACTTTTACTTTTTATTTTAGATTGCTTTTTATCTTTGAGATGCTAAGAATTTCAATCACTGCTCTCATGTTCCTGCATGACCTCATGTAAGAAATCTCATTTAAAAAAAACTGTTAAAGTTACGAAGTTATGTCCATTTGAGAACTTTTATTTACTTTTATGTCAAGATAAAAGACAAGTTATGAAGCTGATGCAAAGTGTGTTTGAACATTCTCCTGTACCATAGCTATTGTCTTCAAAATCAGTGATCTTTAATAATTAGCACACTACAAACAGAGGTTCTGTGGTTTAATGGACAGAGCCCTGAACGTGCCATCAGAAGATTATTTGAGTCCTGAAACTTACTAGGATAAGTCCCTTAATAGCTATGAGCCCCCAAATCCTCATCTACAAAATGGGGATAAAAACACTTTTTTTTTTGCGAAGAAATTGCTTTGTAAATCTTAAAAAGGATATGGGTAGAGTACCTGAGCCTGGAATCAGGAAGACCCTATTTCAGATCCTGCCATATACCTATTAGGTGTATGACCCTGGAAAAAAATCACTTAACTGCTATTTGCCTCAGTTTCCTCATCTGTAAAATGGGACTAACAATAGCATCTACCTTGCAGGGTTGTTGAAAGGGCAAAGTGAGATAATAATTGTAAAGTGCTTAGCACATTGACTGACACATAGTAAGTCTATATAAATACTAGTTATTATTATCATCAACATTATTATATCATATAATTTTAATTATTTAATTATAATATATTACAGTTATATGTACTAATAATCTCATAACTTTAATTATTTAATTATTTTGTATATAGCACAAAATATTTTAGATGTATATATATTTAAATGCTCATTTTATTAGATCAACAATGACTTTTTATTTTTCCAGCTTCTAACAACATAAATTGAGACTGTACATTTTATTCCTATGTACCATTAGGATTGAAAAGTATCTAATCTCTTCAGTCCTTTGAATGATATTTTTTCAGGCAAAGACAACTCTTCTCATTCAGATTTTGCACATAGAAAAATGGATATGCCTGGGATTTGTGAAGAGACAGCATGAAAGGACACTAAACCTATAATCAAAAGAACCAAGTTCTTTTTTCTTTAAAATATTTTACCTTCATCTCTGAATATATACCTCCCCTTCCCATACTGCTTTCCTTTTTTTTAATATAATAAAGAGAAAAAATATTGAAAATCAAGTCTAGTTTTAGACTTCTCTAGTTCCTGCCCCCCAAGGTCAATCTAGGGAAACTATTTCAATTTAATTGGTTTCATTTGTATCCTTTGCATTTTATGGATTAAAAGTATTTGTTTTATACATATAAATTATTGTCATCATGAATAATTGTCATAATAATTCATAATTGTCATTATGAATAAAATGTTTGTGCAGATAAAGTAATATCCCATGCATTTAAAATGTTATGAATTATTATTCTCATAAAATACTATGAGAAGACATCCATTAGCTTCACCAGACTGCCAAAGGGGCCCATATCAAAAAAAAGAATCCCACTCACTGACTATAAACTGCAGAGAATGTACTGCTCTGCATTAGTAAAAGAATCTGACCTAATTCTAAGTTCAAATATCTAATATCAAATCCTTTCCTGAAAGCAGATTTTTGATAGGTGTTAATCACAAAGGCTCTGGTATAGAAACATTGAAAACATTGAAAGGGATAGGAAGGAAGTGAACATTGTTATGGAAAGAAAAGGCCGAAGGAAGGGTGGGCAAACCACCTCCTTCAGTGTCTGGTCTAAGTTCTCTATGAATCACTTCCAAGTTGAATAAGGTATCCTCTAAATAGGGACATGCTTGTCAATAGTATCCTCAGGTGTTACAATAAGCTACAACAGTCCTGGGTAGACTGAATCCTTTCTAAAACATTGGGGCTAAAAGAACTAGGTTAATTTGGAAAATAATAATAATAATAGCAATAAAAGTTATTTTTTTTTCTTATTACTTTTGTTGCCTCAGCTCTTAGGACTATGGCATTTAACCGCTATTGTCTGTCTTAAAGATGTCTGTCCTTACTGAACAGAGTGAATATGGAGATAAGGAGGGTTGTGGTAGAACTGTCTTAAGGTCCTCGGAACCAGGTATCACTCAGATACAGGTTCAGACCACTGCCTCACCCTTCAACTTTACCTCTATTGCCACTTTCTAGAAATGTCTCTGGTGAGGCAAATTTAACAAATTGTCCTTTTTCATATGCTTTGTGTAAGACTGTTCTAGTTCTCATGGGCAACAAAAATGAGAAAAACAAAGTTCCTGTCTTTAAGATGTAACTTACTAGAAGGAAAATGAGAGGCAGCTAGGTGACACAGTGGATAGAGCACCTGCTCTGGAGTCAGGAGGACCTGGGTTCAAGTTTGATCTCAGATACTTAATCATTACCTAGCTGTGTGACCTTGGGTAAGTTACTTAGCCCCATTGCCTTGCAAAAAAAAGAAAGGAAAATGAAGAGCACCTGGTTTGCCAGCAGGCAGGAGACCCCATTGAAATTCTGGCAGCTCCAGTAATTTAATGAATCAAGACCTATTAAACTCATTGCATTCTGTCGTCTCTTAGTAAAACTAAACAACTCCTCTTAGAGCACTAAATGATAATCCAAGAGCCCAAAGCAGCATTAAATGCTTTTTCCTTCATATAAGGCAAAATACTTGTAAATAGGATCATCATATTCACTTGAAAAAGCTTCTGAATTAACATCTGAAAAATCAAACCATTCACCCCTGAGCTCATTGCATTTGCCAATATCAACAGGACTACATGACCCAGTCCATGCCTCCTATGATGAAATGCTCTTAGCATTCAGAACTGGAAGGGACCTTATGACACCACTGAGTCTAAGCCTCTCATTTTGGAGAATAAAGGATTGATGACTAGAGAGGAGAAAGAACTTGCTCAAAGTGAGATCCTTTTGAAGCTTCCAGAGAATTCACAGGAATGAATACAAAATGTGGACAGGCTGGAGTTGGGGTTGGATGGGTTGGTGTTGATGGAGAGAGTAAGGAAGAACCAATGGAATTTCGAACAGGACAAAAGAATTCCCCTCTGCCTTTTGTGGAAATTTTGAAAATACTTAGGAGTACAGTGGGAACAAACATTTGCTTACAAGTGCCTTTTGATCCTGTGGTAGGGTTTCCTCTTCATTTTCTACCCCTACATTTTCACCTCTGAGATTCCACTTTGTCCCCACTCTCTTTAATGTGGACACTGGTCAGGAAGGTTGAGAATGTGTTGTGAGGGTGCTGCTGGGGCTAGCTAAGGAAATCACTGAATGTGGCTCCTTCAACTTGACTGTAGGCCATAAATATGGGAACCTAAAGGATTACTCTGGAAATCTCCCTATTAAGTGAGTTGTCATAAAGCAGAATTAGATTGAACATGAACAAATCTTGGACCCCATCCAAGGGGCTTTTATTACTGAGATGCCAATAGAACTTCCATAAATGATGGTTTCACCTGTAAGGCATTCCCTTCTCAGGGACCCTAAAGAGAACTTTACAACAAATATCTAGTTGCTTGCCCATCTGGTTTTATTATGGGCCAGTCTGTATTTTTTTTATCTTGTTCATAAGAATGTCAGCAGTCTCAAAAGATCCCCACTGAAAGCGTAATCTCTTTTCCACACCTCACTGCAGACATTACCTTATTACACTTTGGGCAGAATGAACATCGATTACTGGAGCAAATAATAACAGTTTTCTTGTTAACTTGGACCAAAATGCTGTGTGTGTGCATAGGGCTGCAATTTCCCGAGTAATGAAAACAGCTTCACAATATGAACAATCCGTCATTTTGTCCATCTGCTGCCCAAGAGGGATCTTAAAATAGTTTCAGTTCACCTTTAAAATCTAGAGCTCTGTGAAGGGCTTGTAACACTTGGCAAATGCTGGAAGGTTGCCTACTAAACATTACTGCTACTCTGACTACTGATGTCCAGCTGTAAACTTCCTTAGAGGGAAACAAGCTGCTCATTCATGAAGTCGTTGTGAAATTTTCCTTCCCCGCCAGTTTTCACAGCTAGAGAAGAGAATACCTGAAGGGAACGAAAATTCTTTTTGTTGTTATTGTTCTTCCTAAATTTAGGTCTCCTGTTTTTCTAATTTTCTTCCCCCCGCTACTTCTTTCTCTCCTCATTTCCTCTTCTTCCAACCTTCATTTCTTAAGGGGTGGAGTTGGGGCTGAGAAGAGTGGAATCATGAGTCAATAAGGCATCTCAAAGGTCATTTAGTCTAGCTGTCATCTCTAGGCAACACTGACACATGAAGATTTTCCACTATCTCCAAGAGATAGCACAATTCCCTTTAGGGCCCTGTTCTAGGGCCTAATACTGTTCCGGATTAGAATTGGACAGAGAAAATAGTGAGCAAAACTCTATGAATAGTTTCTTCAGCTCATGGTTGTGTTGAGTCTTTCTAATTTTACTTCTGAAAAAGGAACTAGAATTTTTTAAAAAAGTAGAGTTTTCAATGTTGGCTCTCTGGTGCTGTCGGGTTGGCAATAAAGATTTCCATGAATAGATTTAAAAAAAACTTAATTGGCATAGTGATAAAGTCTGAACTGAATTGGAGATAGATACCTTTGGTGATAGGATTAGGACCCTAATTACCTAGGCTATGGTTCCAGGCTGTTGGTATTGTACTTTAGATTAAATGCTTTTTATAGTTTTACCCCTTCTTAACTTTGGTCAGCTGGGCTGATATGTGAAGAGTTTCTAATCTCTCGTGGCCAGCATGAAGTTTATCGCACTTTCCCTTAATTTACCCAACCCAAAGCAAAATAGATTTGGAATCTTAAATTGAATTGGACTGAATAATCATCTTTCCTCTGCTTACTTCTTAAAGGTGTCAGTGATGCATTTTAAATGTCCTTTAAGTCAGTGACAAAGTTATCGCTCTGGATCAGACAATAGCAAAGGACAGCATGGGACTTGACAAATCATTTACCCTATACTCCTCATTTTACTGCTCAAAAAAATTTGAACCCAAGGAGGGTAGATCACATCTCCAAGATGGTATGCCATAGAGCCTAAGGCCTTCTGCTCTAAAATCTAGGACTCTTTCCATGGTATCCCATCATAATAATAGCTGATAATAGGATGGTTAGCATTTATATTGTGCGTTAAGGCTTGCAAAGCATTTTAAAAACATTATTTCAATCATTACTGACTCTCACAACCAACTGAGAAATAGAAAATAGTATTAAATGAGAAAATCGAGGTAAAAAAGTTTGAGGGACTTGCCCAGGGTCACACCACTAAGTAAGCATCTGACTTAGAATTTGAATTCAGGTCTTCCTGACTCTTGATCTACTGTAACTTTTAGCAACCACCAGGACCCTCCTTTATCTTTTTTTTGAGGCAATATTTGCATCAAACTCAACTCAACATTTGTTGAGTCCTTCATATTTTTCAAAATTCCTTCACATACAGTTCTTCTATTAGATGCTCCCTTCCTAACAGATGAAGGTACCAGAGTTGATCCTTTACTTTAATAAACCCAGTATAGGCCACTTTGGACTAGAAGGGTCATTGTCAAATAACCCATTCATTTTGCAGATGACCACCCTGATGCCCAGAGAAGTGTCATGCCCAAGGTCACCCAACTACTTCCCAAGCAGAGCCAAGACTAGAACTTAGAATCTGGACTAGGAGGCAATCCAGTGCCTTTTTTTTTATCACGCCAAGTACTTGAGACTGAAGAGCAAACCTGACCTCTTTTGCTTTGCCCTGAAAAAAATCAACTTTTTCCTCTTCACAGTTTGAATTTATCAGATAAATGCTGAGTTTTCTTTCATTATGTGCTCAGAGGGGGCAATGTAATGCAGTGAATACAACAATTCTAGATCTGGAGTCCCATATCTGCCATGTGACCCTGGAGTTGTCACCTCACCCCTCTGGAGCTCAACCTCTCTAAATGTGGGAATAGATGGAATAATTTCTGAGACTCCTCTCAATTCTTTTATCTTTTAGGTAGACATACACATTTATTAATATTTCTTTAAGTTCACTGATTATGCACTGATATGCTAGAGAGCCAGACCCCCAAAATGGAATCTTGCACCAGGAGGTGTTTAATTTCACTATCAGAAAGCAGGGTCTGACAAGCCACCTCTGACTTGACCAATCAAAGAAGGGAAGGGCTTCCAGTTTATGATGAGGCAGGGATGGGGGACATGAGACTATTTAAATCCAAAGTACATTCATGATTGCTTTGTCTTTCATCTTGAGAAGACCAGGCAAGTCAGAAATTGGAGATGCACGGGGCTTAATAAAACAGGAAACTTTCTTAAAATATTATTTTAATAATCTTGTTCCAGTCCCTTTATGTGCATTTTTGAGGTGTACATCTCATATATCCTGTGCAAGTACAATTTCTGCATATATTTATAATGTCTGAAAAATAAGGCTAATATTCTTTGATGTAGGGATAGGGGGACTGGATAGGGTGGCGTAGTGGATAGCAGGGTCAGAGGAACAACTCAAGATGGGGGAGCAACTCAGAATGGGATGAAGGAACTAGATATCAGACATCCCAGTCAAAGAAATGTCTTATCAGTTATGCTAAAAACCTCCCTCTTCCTGGGCACAGGTACTACCTTGATGGGATTTGAAAGACAGGCAGGCAAGTCTTTGTTTCCTAAGTTGACATTTTTACATTCAAATTTTAGCTGTTCATAAAGACTCCTCTTAAGTCTTAGGCCCTGAGCAGACATCACTTAAAACAAAGAATTTTTTTAAAAAGAGGAATAAGAAGAAATCTGCAAAACTAATAGACATGTTGAAAAAAATCTTATATAACATATTATTCCAAATCCTCTCCTCTGCAAAGGAGTAGAGAGAGAGATGTCTCTTCCCTGGGACCCTGGTTTCTTTCTTTTTTCCTTTCAAATAATTTTGCAACATTCAGGTCTGACTATTTTGTGATTCTCATTTTTCCTACTTACATTATTGTAATCAAATTATTATTGGTTTCCTGGCTCTACTTCAGTTTTGTTTAAGTTCTTAACAAATTTCCAGATTTTCTCTGTATTCATTGCTTTTACTTATAGTACAGAATAATTCCAAAACATACGTGCACCATAATTTCCCAATTGTTGGATATCAGCTATTATTTCTAGTTCTTTGTTACCTCAAAAAGTACTGCTAGAAAAATATGCCAGAAAGCTTAGAGGGTCTTGTCATGTATACCTAGCAGTGGACTCTTTGGGTCAAAGGACTGGTTATTTCAGTGATTTACATAACTCAAAACTGCTTCCTGGAATGGTTTACCAATTTAGAACTCCACCAACTCATTCATTAGTGAATTTGTCTTTTTACAACCCTTCCCAAGTTGACTTACCCTGTCTTTTGTCATCTTTGTCAATTTGTTTTCAAAGGAGGTAAAACCTCAGAGTTTTTGTGATTTGCGTTTCTCTTATTATTAGTGATTTCTATTATTATTTCATATGATAGTTAGTATTTTGTAGTTCTTTTGAGAATAGCTTGTGTGTATCCTTTGACCACTAATTTGTTTAACTACTAATCTGTTTGACTGCATCCATTCTTTCTACACTATCTTGTTACACTATCTCTTCATTTGCCCTACTGCTATTGGACTTCCTTGGAACTTTCCATCATGCCCTTAAGCTAGGTACCTTCTCTTCCTTCCCCACCTTTTCAGTGTTCTTTGTTTTAATTGATGTCTACTCAGGACCTAAGACTTGAGAGGAGTCTTTATGAACAGCTAAAAATTTGAATGTAAAAGTGTCAGTCTAGATGGTAAACTTTTGGAGGGCAAAGACTTTGTTTTTAATTTGTGTATGCAGTGGGTAGAGCACTGGCCCTGAAGTCAGGAGGACCCGAATTCAAATCCCTTCTCAGACATTTAATAGCTGTGTGACCTGGATGTGAGCCTGGTTGTCTCCAGTCATCTTGATTCGTATCTGACCACAGGACTCTGGAGGAGAAAGTGAGGCTGGTGACTTACACACAGCACCCCCTCAAATCCAAAATTCAGGTTTGAATCCCTAGAGTTTAGCACAGTGTTTGGAACATCATAGGCATTTAATAAATGTTTATGAACTGACTATGGAACAAAACTTTGCATTAGAATCCAAAAGCATTGCCTTGAATGTCCTCATATATACTCAGTACGCTTTTCAAACTAGTGGGAGTTCTCTTGTTCACTGGGACCATATTGGCTTAACAAAACTGAAACACAGCAAGATCCAAATCTTTGGATATCTTCTGCTCTTCTGCACAGATATTCAATAGAATAAAGGGCCAAAAATAGTTGCCAATTCAGTAGGCTTTCCAGCCTTTTGTACATTTTAAGGCATTTGTTGCTTGGGATTTGGAAGAAAATCATGAGAATTGAGAATCTCTGTCTTGGCTGGAAAGAGACTCACTGTAGAGAAAAGACTGGTTACCATGGTTTGGGGCTATATACAACTGTAGTTTTTTTCTTTTTCTCACAAAGTTCAGTTTTTTCCCCCAATTGTTTTTCATAAATAGCTGATGGTACCCAGTCTCCAAACACTGAAAGGTCTTTGAATTATTTGAAAATGCAAATATTAAGATCCAGTCTAGAATATTTTTCAATTATTAAAAATTATATATTTCTTTTAGCAGAAATGTGACCTGAATTCAGTTTTCCTGAACACAACCAATCTTATTCTAGATTTAATATCACTAGGTTTTAAAAGTAGAGATTAAAGCAGTCAAATCCATGGCATATTCAGTTAGAGGGAGGGAGGAGGAAGGTCCAACGATGGGTAAGAGGGAAGAATTGGCTCATATATATTTTTTTCAGAAGTACAGAGAACAGTTTTACTGGGGTATGTCAGGGGAGTACCCTGTAATGGAAACAGAGGGATCCCTTTAGAGGCCTGTGAGAAGAACTATGGTGGTGGATATCTGGGTGGGTGAGGAGTTCTCCCTGCCTCTTTTTTTTTTGACATCAAAAGATTTATTGAACAAAAGATAAAACATGAAGTCTTCCTGCCTCTTCTTAATGCTCAGGGACAGATCAGAGTCCTATTGGACTTGAGCTTACAGTTCTCTGACCCTAAGAGAAAACCATTCACATTTCTTAAATCAATAGCACACAAGGGGCTAGATAATGAGGGAGGAGACAGGGTGGGGGGTGGGCAACAGTTCTTCTGGTATATGATGACTGAGCAATAACTGCAGGACTCCCAAGTTAAGTAGAAACCTCAGTAAGTGTAATGAGGCCATATGGTTAACTTATACGCCTCTCTTTGAGACTGCTCAAAATACAAAGCTTGGCCTCACAGTGACCATATGGTGTGCTACAAATGAACCAGCATGTGGAGACTGGTTGGTTATTTTACCTTTCTTTGCTAAAACAGGAAACAGGACAAACTTTTGCTTCTTTCCTTCAAGCCAAACAAAGACGAAAAGTAAACAACAAGTGTGTAAAAATGAATGTCTCCTATTAAATCGACCAGCTGGGAAAAAGGAGACGAGGTAAGTGAATTCAGAAATTTCACATGAATAATAACCTTGCTTGTACAAATAATGATCCATTCTCTCCTGATTTGAAGAGTTCAAAGGGATTGGCCAGGGCCAGGGTAAGGGAATTGCTGGTATGTTTCCCAGGGTTCCTTTGTCCCACAATAATACAAATGAAAAACTGTATCTCCTTCAAAATAGGGATGTGCCAAGATCAAGCTTGATTTGACTGTGTTACTACAAGAGAGAATGGATAAAGAGACAGCCTCAGAACCAGAAAAAACATTCCAATCCTGCTTCTGACTTATAATGGTGGTATGCTCTGAGCTAGTCATCACCACCATGCTTTGAATAACTGTAAGGCTATCCCTTCCAGAGAAATGCTATTTTTCCTTTGGTAGAGGGAGTTTTCCTCATCCATGAGTTCTGCATCTCTGAGATCATGGGTCTAGTTCTTATTCCTACTGCATTAGACTATTTTGTTAAATAATTTTATTTCTGGCATGTTTTTAGACAATTGTGTTTTCCCCTCATATAAGGAGGGACGCAACTAGACTCATAAAGGACCTGGAATTTATACTGTATGAAGGAATTCAGGATGTTGAGCTTGAAGAAGAGAAGACTCATTCTGGGGGTGGGAGAAATGAGAGTTATCTTCATTATTTGAAAGGCAATTATATGAAAACTGATTATTTGTTGATTTGCATGACTTTCAAGGGTAGATGTGGGAATAATTGATGGAAATTGCAAAGAGGAACATTTAAGCAAGTTCCTTGGCTATCTAGTGGGTTCTCCCTTATCCAAAATCTTCCAGCAAAAGCTGGATAACCACTTTGGATAACCATTTATTAAGCCATGTGCCTTACAAATAGGATCTCATTTGATCCTCACAATAATTCTGGATGGCAGTTACCACTACTGCTTCCTCCATTTTATAGGGAAGGAAACTAAAGCAAGCAGAGGTTAAAATGATTTGCCCAGGATTACACAAGTAAATAAGTGTAGGAATCAGGATCTGAACTCATGTTTCTCTGATTCTGAGCCCAGTGTTCTATCCACTGTACCATCTTAGCTGCCTCCATATCTTCTATTTATTCCATACCTAGCTGTGAGATTGTTAGTACAGGTATTATTACCTTCATTTTACAAAGGAAAATCCTGAGATTCAGAGACTTACTCATGGTCACACAATAAGTATTACAGTGGAAATTCAAATTCAAGACTTCATTCAATTCCAGTGATCTGGACCTTTCACACCACCTCTTTTTTTTTCCAGTATAGTATACAGTGAAGTAATTCTCAAACTTTTTGGCCTCAGGATCCCTTTATAACCTTAAAAATTAGTGAGGTTTCCACTAATCATTTGTTTATATAGGTTATGCTTACCAATATATGCATCATATTAGATATTAAAACTAATAATTAAAAATCTGAATACATTAAAATAATAATAAACTAGTTACATGTTAACATAAATAGTTCAATGAAATATTTTATAATACAATAACAATTTAATGAGAAGAGGGACATTGTTTTACATATTTTTGAAAAGATCTTTAAAGTCTGGCTTAATAGAAGACAGCTGTATTCTTGTATCTACTTCTGCATTCAGTCTATTGGGATGTGTTGTTTTGGTTGAAGTAAATGAAGAAAATATGACCTCACACAGATATGTAGTTGGAAAAGGGAATAATCTTTTAATAGGAAAAAAAATATCTTAGTATTATTATAAAAATAATTTTGACCTCTTGGAACCACTGAAAGAGTCTTAGGGCATCTAAGGAGTCCGTGGACACCCAGACTTGGAGTCATCAAGAAAACCTAGTTTCAAATCTTAGTTCAGACAATTTACTGTCTTGAGACTTTAGTCAATTCATTTAACCTCTCCCAAGCTCAGTTTCCTTTTCTGTAAAATAGGATTAATAAGAGCACCTACCTCACAGTGTTGTTAAAAGAGTCTACTGAGATAATTGTAAAGCATTTTGCAAACCAACAAGTGCTTTGTAAATGTGAGGTCTTATCAGTATGCACTATATTAATGAATTATTACTGTGTACTATCTTGTGACACTAGACAGTTAAGTGACAAAGGTGTGGTGTGGCACCAAGAAGATTGGAGCTCAAATTTGACTTCAGATGCTTACTAGCTGCTGACCCTGGGCAAGTCACTTAACCTCAGAAAATTGGTTTGGGATAAATGCAGAAACCCAAATAACCTGAGTCAAACTTTTATTTTGTTTTCAGTGAGTTCATCTCTCTCTGAAAAAATGGGTGGAATAAGGGACATTTCACATCAGAACAAGAGATGGAAACCTCAGTTTCCTCATCTGCAAAATGAGCTGGAGAAGTAAATAAGAATCCCCCAAACAACTTCTCTTGCTTTGTTGCCTTTGTTATTATTTAACTTATAATATTGTTCAACTTCACAATGTATGCTTTACCTCCTCTACCAAATGATAAGCTACATAAGAAAATTGTGCCTCATTTGTTCAATCATTCAGCTTACATTTACCAAATACCAACTATATGCAGAGCAATATAGTAAGTGAGTTTAGACAGTTTAGAATTCAGGAATTCACCAGTGGCAAAAAAACAACAACAAAATAATAGCAACAAAAACAATAAAATAAAAATGGTTAAGAACCATGGTTTAGAAAAAGCATGGCCTCAGTGGCCATTGAGGAGTCTACAGTCTAGTGAATTAGTGAGTTCCTCTTTGCTCTCTTCCCAGCAGCCTAAGATTATGTGTTACATTTAATAATCAATTATTAATAGTTGGATTCAATTGAACTTTTATTTGTTTCCCTGGCCAAAGGAACATGTCCCTATTAAGCATCTTGTGTTTTTGCCATAATTAAGTGAGAGGGCTTCCTGACTACCAAAATAGTACTCAGAGTTATGACAATACTGGTCATTTTGTGCTAAGGTGTAGCAGAACTCTAAATCTTTTCAAAGAAGGCAAGAAGGATCAGAAAAGCTTACTTGGCCCACAGTCAAAATAGTCTCACCAGCCTGAGGTAGCCAAAAACTAAAGAATGCTTTCTGCTCAGGGTGATGGCACTTTACTGTTAAATACTACAGAAAACTTAGGCAGCTCCTGTTCTTTCTCCCCTTCCACTGTGGTCCTCTGGCTCCATGGTACAGCTGGTACAGATCACCAGTCTTTCTGAAGTGGACACCTTTAAACATCTTGCCACTAGGCAGCTGCCATTGGTGAAACACAGCCTGTTTAGAGTGGAATAACTTCTCAAGTCATCTATACTGTTTCTCAGGCTTTTTAAACATCTAGCAAAAGTAACCTAAAGTATGCATCCTCCCTTCATTGAAGAAGCAAAGGACTATGGGTGGGAAAAATTGTATATCTAGTCAGATGCAATTGTATTTATTTACTTTTGCTGAATTATTTTTCTCTTAAAAAAACCTTTGTTACAAGGGAGGACTTAATGCATAGGTGCAGGTGAGGGATAGACTTACAAATGACTATGATTTAAATAAAGGAAGTCAATATAACTCTTTAAAAATGTGTGTCCATATGTTGCTTAGACAAACATGAATTTCTATTTATTTGAAATGTTGACAGTTCCTAATGATTGAATTTCTAATTGTATTTTTTCTAATTTCTAATATTTGAAATTTCTGATTTCTAATAATGGAAAAACATTTTTTCTGCCTTCAAACCATATAGAAGATTACAATTATCTTGTAAGAGAATCCTAAAATGTTGGAACAGAGAGGATCTTAACTTTCATTTAATCTAACTCTCATTTTATAAATAAGGAAATTAAGATTGAGTAATTTGTTAGAGGATTTACTTTTCAAAGTAATAAGCTGGCTTCAAGAATTGAATCCTTCCAATGCAAAAGCTCAGGATCTATTGCATCAAAAAGTACTATAGAACCATTTTTTTTGCAGTTGGGGTAAACTTTAGACATTGTCAGGGCATATAAAATAGAATATGCACTCAAATTATAATTTTTTTTTTTTAGTTTTTTTGCAAGGCAATGGGGTTAAGTGGCTTGCCCAAGGCCACTTAAGTGTCTGAGGCCACATTTGAACTCAGGTCCTCCTGACTCCAGGGCTGGTGCTCTATCCACTGCTACCTATCTGCCTCCTTCATAGATATTTAATCTCTTCAAATAGGTTCCCATCTCTAAGGCTTCCCTCTGTATGAGAGTGAACTCCTTTTTAAAGATCAGACCCAGGGGCAGCTCGGTAATGCAGTGGATAGAACAACTGCCCTGGAGTCAGGAGGACCTGAATTCAAATGCTGTCTCAGACACTTAATAATTACCTAGTTGTATGACCTTGGGTGAGTCACTTAATCCCATTGCCTGAGATAATTTTTTTTGAATGAAAAAAAGATCAAGCTCAAAGTCCACATTCGTGAAACTAAGCTTTGACCTTGAGTATCTGACAGCAGGAAAAAAAGCCACAAACTCCTCCATTTGGGCAAAGAAAAAAGTCAGGATAAGCAGCATTCAGACCATTACTAGGTAAATAATACTTTATTCAGGAGGTGGTTGAGAAAGGAGTAGTTTTGTCCAACTATTCTTTGCTGCATTTCCCCCATTTCCCAATAGCAACAAATTTGTGGTGCCTGCAAGTTATATCAAGGTGTCTTCTTTATAGAATCATAGGTATGGAATCAGAAGGGACTTTGAAAGTTATCCTGTACAATCATTCCTTTTACGGATGAGGCTAATAAACTTGCCCAAGGTCACACTGGTAGTGACACAGGGGGAATTTAAACCTAGGTCCTATGTCTCCATATAGCTCATGCTCTCTCCAATGCAGTAATAAGCTGTCACGGTATCAACACCCTACCTGGCTGACAACTTTGTTCATCAAACCCAAGGCATCATACACCAGATTTGTCTCTGCCTAGGTAGTCTTCCTTGTAACTTAAGGAATGACTTACTTCCACTTATGAATTCTCACACTCCTGGCATTGTGTGGGGGGAAATGAATACTTTTGAGAGCATTTATTTTGAAGCTCTCATTCTATCTCTTTGAGGCAATGGAAAACCTCTGCTGTTTCACGTGAATCACAATACAGGGGCTGCAATACTCTCTGTGAAGATCTTCCCTATTACCTTATACTTCCCCAAACTATTTGTAACCATGGTGCCCTTCTTACAGCTCATGAGTATTCTTTGAACCAACTGTCCTTGATTGAGGTTCTCATACCTGTTACTATGTACATACCATCCAATATCTAAGTAGCCCTTCAACCAGATCCAAAGTTGTATAGTATTATCTTTTGGCTCATAATTCCTTGTTACATACAAGGATGCTCCCTAAATTCAACAACTATTCATGCATAAAGCTATGACCCCCAAGAAAACAATCAGTGATCATAAATCCTTCCCTCTAGCACAAGCAATGTGAATATGGTACAAATCTTTGAAAGTTGATTTGAGGGCATGTTCCATGCTGTTTACTCTAGGAGTGTTTATAGCAAATTTTTATTAAACAGAACATTTAATTTACCAGAACACTCCTATTCCCTAACTATTCTGAATAAGTTCTGTGCCTATAATTCCTGGCTATTTATGCTAATGGGGGGAGGTATAGCATGACTAAATGAAAGTCACAGACCATTAGCATAGTGCTGAGCACATAAGCCCTGAGTACTTTCTGATTATATAAAAATAGCCACATTTAAGACTTAGTGTATTATTTTAATTGCTCACTTCTGACCAACCACCACCAGTAGGCAGATAGTCCTGGGGCTCTGATGGTGGCAGTACTTTCCTGACCAGCTTCCTATTTCCAGTCCAGTCCTCACAGACATAATCCAGGCAAGTAACTATTATGAACAAGGGATCAATCAAATCCACCAGCTGTAAACCAAGTGCCCCCCACAGGGCGGGCAAGTCAACCTAACTGAAGCAATGGGGTATTCTGAAGGAGAGACAGGAGGTGGCATGAACCAGGCAAGTCAAATCACAACTACTACCTGGATACCATCTCCTCTCAGACCCTGATGGAGACAGCCCAGGATCCTGAACCCCAGATCATTTCAGAAGCAGAATTTTAACTCTCTTGGTCTGACTCCAGATTCATGTTTATTCTGGTAAATCTGATGCCATCTTCTCCAAAAATGCATTTGATAAATACAATAAATATTGATAAAGCTCCTACTATATACTATTCTAGACCTTAGGGTTACAAAGGTAAGTGACAGAGTGATACCTCCAGGTGCTTATGTTATTAAAATAGAAAATTACTGTGGATAGGGATTTGACTTGGAGTCATCAATTTTGAATTGGAAGGGACCCTAGAAACCTTCAAGTCCATTCCCTTCACATTTTATATATGAAGAATCAGGGTGAGAAAGATGGTGACTTGCCTAGGTTCACTTAGCCAGTAAGCATCTGGGGTAGGATTTAAACTCAGGTCATCCTTACCCCAAGAAAAACCACTATATTAACTTGCTATTATGGAAGTTCAGAGGACCTGGGCTTATATCCTATCTCTGACAGGTTAAAGTTGTGTAACTGTGGACATCTCTCTTAGGCAGAACATACTAGAAATCTTTCCACCTGAAGCAATCATTAGGGACCAGAGAAGAATGGGAAAGTTCCCCTGATGTGAAGAATCATTGATTCACCAGAAGATTTCTATAATCCTGAAGGACTGACAACTGAAGGAAGCAGGGGGGTGAGGTGCAGCAGAGAGGGGTAGGAAATGCATCCTAGGGTTGTTACTGTTGTTCAGTCATGTCCAACTCTTCATGACTCCATCCGCCATAGCACACCAATGCTGTCCATGGGGGATACTGGAGTGGGTTTGCAGTTTCTTTCTCCAGGGGGCTGAGGTAATCAGAGGTTAAATGACATCCAGATTCACGGAGCCAGTATATGTCTGAGACTAGATTTGAATTCAGGTCTTCCTGACTCCAGGCTCAGTGCTCTATCCACTGAGCTACCTATCACTGCTTCTGGGGACAGGGCAGAGATTGAGGGGAGTAGGGAAGGGAGCCCTTGGATGAAGCCAGAAGTAGGTGTTACTATCACCAACACCAGGAGCAGAGTGCACATTTGGAAATGTCCCCAGGAATGTGCAATTAGAAACCTCTCTGTTCTTGGCAAGTCAGGTCTGTCTGAATCACTTATACTTCTGGACTTAGTTTTCTCAACTATAAAATGTGAATGATAATGCCTGTTGTTCAAGATCATTGTGAGGTTCAGATGAAATAATTCATGCATCAAATTTTAAAGCAATTAGTTAAGAAATATTAATTAAGACTGTACTCTTAGTCATTCACTATGGTAAGCACTAGGAATTCAAAGAAAAACAAAATAAAGTCTCTATTCTCATGGATCTTAGAGTCTAAGAGGGAGACAGGAGGAAAATCATGCACAAATTAAACAGGATAAATGGGAAATAATCAGAAGAAGGATGTCATTATCAATAAAGCAACATTAGGAAAATACTGATGGAGAAAGTGGAATTTTTCTTGGACTTGAAGAAAGCCAAGCAATAAAGGGCACAGAGATGAGGATGGAAAAGATGGGGGGGGGGGAATGAGTGAAAATCCCTGAGAAAGATTTGTTCAAGGAAGCCAGTGTCACTGAAACACATTTTGTATAGGGTTAAGTAAGAAAGGAGCCAAGGTATAAAGGCAATAGTCTAATGAGAGACTGCATCATGATGGCAGCATCAAAGGAAAGAAGGGGACACAAAGGTAAAATTGACAGGTCTTGGCACCAACTTGGATATGAGAATGAGTGAATGAGGATGACCCATAGATTGAAAGCCTGTGTAACTAGGAGGTTAGGGAATATTCTTGACAAGGGAAGGAAAGGTTTGGGGAAAGATGACTTCAGTTTTGAACAAGTTTCAGTTGGAGATATGAGACTAGAGGTTAGGAGATAGGTTAGGATTGGATAAGTAGATCTAAGAATCACCAAATAGAATTAATTATTGAATTCATGAGAGCTAATGAGACCATCAAGTAAAATGGCAAAGAATCCAAGGACTTGCAGTGAGGCAGAGCTGAGGCTCTCTGATTGTGAAGAGTTGAACCCATTCACCTGGGGTGTACCCTAAGAGCATGCCAGATGTACACACTCAACCCTTTCCAATCAGAGGTGAGTCTCAGCTCTGACTCACCTGCTGCCCCCTTACCCGACTATAAATTATGGAGGGAAAAGGAAGTGGGGCAACCAGGGTTAGTAGGCATGATCTGGGTGAAGTTCTGATAAAGGAAAAGATCTGGAAAAAAAGTTTGTACCTTTTAAAAATGTTTAAAATAACTACTAGATATGTAGAAGAAAATTTACACAGAGAAGTATAATACAAGGGAGGATTTAATGGGGCCTTGAGATCCAGATAAAGGGTTCCAGGCAATTCTGAAGAGGAATGGAACACTTTTCATCTAGGGAAAAATCAAACATCCGCAAATACTTGCTAGCTGATTGAAAAAAGTCAATTTCATCTTCAATTCAGCTGTGGTGGGTCCAGTAGCATCTGGTTTTTGTACAGTCAGGATTCGGCTTTCTTTTTTCTTAGCAATTACCATTGATCAGAAACTTCAGCAAAATCCATAGATCTTAGGGCATAACAATTGGTACATTAAAAGACCCATGGTTTGTTTTTTAACATGACTTAATGCTGTATTTTCAAAAATACACAAATGCTCATATAGAGGCTCATTTAGCCACTCCTGAAGGGAAAAACAATTTGTAACTTCAAGTCATTTTTCAGGCCATGAATTAGGCTCTTTATGCCTCTGGATAAAGTTATGGTTTGTCTCAGATTACTCTAATCAGGGCTGGGAGTCTGCACACTAGCCCCATGGCGGTCCTATTGCTAGGATTTTGACCCCTTTCCAGGAATTGCTCAACAGGTATGTGAAGGGCTGAGTAACTTCCATGCTATTAAAAAAAAAGGATGAAAGAAATAGTATTTTTCAACTCAAAGACACTTCTGCTTAATGGGGGAAGGGTCCTTTGTTTCTAGAAATATAAATTCCCAGGGATCAGCAGAGGGTTTTCAGGAGACAACATTCCATGACATATTTACTTGGGTTCTGACTCACTGTGGTACCCATAGGGAGATTTATAAAGGAACCATTGCAACAAGATGTGATCTGATGTATAAGGACACTGCTGTTTGAGGTCCAATTCTTAAATGCAATAGAGTTTCCTTTATCTCCCAGTTGATCCCATAGTCCCTATTGCACCAAGGGCCCAGAAGGAGTCAGAGAATATTTAACAAACAAGACTCACTGGGGTTAATTTATGGATCTTTTCAATCATTTTATTTTTTTTGTTCACTTGAGAGATTCTTAAATAAAGCTCATTTGAAAGCTTCTGCTAGAATAGATTGAGAGCAGGAATGTTTTGAATTCTTTTATTTATATCATTAGTACCTAGCATAGAGTCTGGCATATAGTATATAGTTCAAAAATGTTTGTTGATTGATTAATCTGCTATAGATTTCTGCTATAGATTTAGAACTAGAAAGAAACGTGGAGGTTTTCTAGTCAATCCCCTCATTTTACAGTTAGGGAAACTGAGACATAAGAAGATGAAATGACTTATCCAGTGATATAAATATTAAGTGTCTCTGGGGTGCAAAGCTGAGATACAGAAAAATAGAAACAATATTCATCTATTTTCACAAGCATGCTGTACTATTTGGCATGGTAGGAAGGAAGACATGCATGCTGTACTATTAGCATGGTAGGAAGGAAGACAGTGATACAACTTTACTGTCTTTTCTGGTGGGAAATTTGCTGACTGGACACTCAATTTTCTTCAGATAAAAATAATCTATTGAAACTAGAGGATCAGGGCAGCTAGGTGGCGCAGTGGATAGAGCACTGGCCCTGGAGTCAGGAGGACCTGGGTTCAAATCTGATTTCAGACACTTAATAATTACCTAGATGTGTGGCCTTGGGCAAGACACTTAACCCCGTTTGCCTTGCAAAAACAAAAAAAAAAAGAAGAAACTAGAGGATCAAAAGACATGGGTATGAATCTAATCTCTTGATGCAAACTATCCTTCTGAACTTGTATATCTATCATTCATCTGATCAATCATTGAGAACCAGAATGCTTTGGATCTATAAAAAAGAAATCTAGCCCATAAATCACAAGATTTCTTGCTAGGATTCTGCAATCACAATTTATATTCCTTGGGCAGAGCACCCTCAGGTAAGGGTTTGATTTACCTATGTGGTCAGAGGAGAGGAAGGAGAAGAAGAGGGAAGGAAGGTGAGAGGGAGGAAAGGAAGGAAGGAAAGAAGAAGTAAAGACCTGTGTGGCCCAACTGGCCAGTTGGGTCCCCAGTGGGGCAGCTACTACTAGTCACAGGTTGTTGTTTGACCTTTATTCTTGAAGAGGATCATGACCTCAGGAAGGGCATGTCATGACTTGTAAGTGAATTGGATTTGGGTTCGAGGGGGCTGTGCTAAGTCACCAGTCTCACTCTCTCCTCCAGAACCTTCTTGGTCTAGTGGCCAGAGGCAGTGGGAGACTTTGGTTTTTTTAAACTCAGATTTTTCCCAAGTCTCAGTTTGTCTTCCTTGGTCACTATTTGGATTTTGAGAACTCGTAGTGAGTGTAAATAGCAATTGTTTCTGTTTCAGCCTGAAACACTGAGCACCATCCCCTCCCAAAGTGATTATTTTTGACTACCCAAAAGAGGTCATTCTTTGCCTCATTTTTACCTTGCCTTAATCATTAAAAGGTATGATCTCAGATGAACAGACTTGGGAAAGAAGCTTAAAAGAGGGTTAGGTCTCCTACTACATCTAGGGTCATTTCCAGTCATCTATATCTAGCCACTGGATCCAAATGACTTTGGAGGAGATAGTGAGGCTGGTGTCTTTGCATAGACCTGCCTTCACTTGCAAGTCATGACATCTTCCTCCTGATATCATGGTCCACTTCAAGAATAAAGGACAAATAGCAATCAACATGAATTTATTAAGGCCCCATGCTAAGTGCTGAGGATCCAAAAAGAGAACAAAGATGTGCTCAAGGAGAGACATCATGCAAATACAAAAGGAATAGGAAAGAATGAACAGAGGGAAGACTTGGAACTCAGAGGGGTTAGGGAAGTCTTTTTTAGAAGGTTGGATTTAGTTGGAACTTATTGGAGGTCAAAGAGGTCAGCAACCCAAGCTGAGGAGAGAGAGTTTGTTCCAGGCAAGAGGGACAACCAGAGAGAATGCTCAGAATCAAGAAATGGGGTGGGGGCGGCTAGGTGGCAAAGTGGATAAGGCACCGGCCTTGGAGTCAGGAGTGCCTGGGTTCAAATACGGTCTCAGACACTTAATAATTACCTAGCTGTGTGGCCTTGGACAAGCCACTTAACCCCATTTGCCTTGCAAAAACCTAAAAAAAAAAAAAGAAATGTGGTGTCATAATTTTCTCTAAATCTCAGTTTAGCTCTCTGTAAAATAAGGGGACTGGACTGGTTAGCTTCTGAGGTCCTCTCCAGCTCTGTGTCTATGATTCCACAGATCCTCAGATCTTAAATTGCTCTCCCTGGAGCTTCCCTGAACAACCCAACATTAATTGAAGAACAGCTTTTAAGTGATACTGGGGGTGCCTCACAGTTCACAGGCTTGCAAAGCCCCAGGGCCTTTTTCTTTTCATATGTCAGCTTTTGCTGTTGGAGGTTTCATGATAAATGCTACCTACCGGTCATAATGCTTCCAATATGTTTCAGGTTGAGGGCCAGTCATTCTTTTTGGAATTAGTGAACTTAGCATTCCTGGCTTTGTACCTCCCCTGGGCTTACTGGCCTACTTTCTTTGAAGGGAAATCCTCCCAGTTTCGTTTGACTGTTTAACACTTCCCCTCCCCCAAGCCCCTTCCCTCTTGCAAACACTCCACATCTATGACTGCTCAGAGGACTGTTTCCTGGCATTGACCCAGATCTACAGTGGGGTCACCATGAATTCAAAAATTTCCCAGACATCATCGAAACTGACTGGCTTCTTTGGAGCTGGTGTCTAATCCATCAATTTACCAAGGAAGCATGGGCAAGGAAAAAAGGCCAAAAGAAGGGAGAAATTGGAAAATTTTTTAAAAGCAAGGAAAGATGAAAGGAAATGGAAAGCCAGCTCTCTGTACTTGATAAAAGATAACCCAGGTACATTTTATGGCTGATTGCCAGAGGGGGAGGCAAGCAAGATAACAAACATGACTTTGGTGCATTTAATTCATGTTAAACCTCTGTAACTCTTGGCAGGGTTATTACAAGATAGCTTGCTGAATTCAAAGGATAAATATTCTTTGGCATTTAAAAAGCACCAGATTTGGAGACAAAATTTTGGGTTCAAATCTGACTTTTTCTGTCTACTATTCATGTAACCTTGGGCAAATCTCTTTAACTTTACTTGGCCTCCGTTTCTTCATCTCTAAAATGAAATGATTGGATTAGACTAACTCTAAGTCCTTTCAGTTTCTGATTATGATTCCAATGAGCTTTGGATAGAGGTGCTTCCTCTCCTTTCCCATTTGGAGCTCCCCCCCCCACTCCCGCAAGTCTAAATCCAAAAATCCCTTCCACTAATAATAATAATTGTCACATATATCACTTTAAAATATACAAAAGGCTTTACCCATGATTGTGTTCAATTTTCCCAGGAAAATCTCTGGGATGGGACTATTTAGAGGTTTCATTATTTCCTGTTTACAGATGGGGAAACTGAATTTTGAGCAGATTAAATGACATGCCCAGGACCATATAGCCAATAAATATCAGGATCTGAGCCATATCTTCCTGAATCCAATACCCATTATGCCCCATTGTCCAGTCTGTGAGTTTCTTTTTAATTTCTCTAGGCCAAATCTTAACTTCCTCACAAGTAGCCTAAAGTTCAAATTTAGCACTTCCATTTTGACTGTTTTGAGAAGCATTTGGGGAGAGCAGTGGAAAGTAAAATGTAAATGTCAGCTATTAGTCATAGACTTCTAAGTCATCAGAGGTCATCTAGTCCAACCTTTTCATTTTACATACTGAATGACTGAGAAGCCCAGGAAATGACTTGTCCTCTAGGTCCTCTGAATGCAGACCTAGAATTCTTTCCACAGTAGAATTATATATTTTTACCCTTTTGTAATTAGGGGCAGCTAGGTGGAAGAGTGGATAGAGTGGGTCTAGAATTAGAAAGACTCGTTTTCTTGACTTCAATGCCTATCTCAAATACTTACCAGCTGGGTGACCTTGGGCAAGTCACTAAATTAGGTTTTCCTCAGTTCCCTCATCTGTAAAATGAGCTGGAGAAGGAAATGATAAACCACTCCAGCATCTTTACCAAGAAAACCCCCAAATGGGGGGGGTCACAAGACTTGACAACAACAAAGTCCTTTTATATCCTTTTTGATATGAAGAAAAAAAGGAAAAATCCTATTCTAGAAGAATTTTGATTTAGGAGATGAGACTAAATTCATAAAAAACCAATATGAACTTTAATTCAATAGAGATTGATTAAGCAAAGCCATTTGGTATTTTTATCTGTTTCATGGGCTGCCATGCCCAAAGAAATAACCATCTTGGGGCTAGTCCTCTGATTATGAAGAGCTTCTCCATTCATAGCTAAGCAGATCCTGGGAAAGCAGAGGCTGTTTGCTATAGTGAGTACCATCTTTGGAAATTTTTTCACATGACTGAGAGAATCCAGCCAGTAAGGTCTTCAAGATTCTAAGTCAGGAATGTGCTCTAGCTAGCTTAAACTGCCTCTCAGTTTTGTTGTTATCTAGACTTAATAAAAGTGAGGGGATAAAATTAATATCTCAGCTAAACTTGATTATTTGGACTTTTTCTTCTGAGAAGCTGGTTGTTAAATATTTACCTGCCCACACATCCCTAGTCCAGGGTCACTTCTACATCAAGAAAAGACACTGGCTCAAAACTTGTGTGGAGGCCCTCTGATCTGCATATTCATTTGCACTTTTGCTGTGATAATGGCAGAAGTGGGGAAGGCACTAAAAATGACTGTCTTTAAATCATCTGTTAATATTCATTTAAACATAGTGTCTAATCATGAGAGCCTTATCCAATGATTAGAATATTGATTTACTCCTAGAGAAAATATATTAAGGTTCTTAGCAGATTGCCTAGTAAGTCCTAGATACTTAATAAATATCTATTAAACTGAGTTGTAGTGGAAAATGGGTTTGGATTTAAAGATAGAGGACCTGGATTCAAATCCTAGGTAGCTACTGTGTTAGACCCTGGCAAATTTAACTTTTCTGCATCTTAGTGATTCCTAAAATGGAAGGAACTACATGAATCTCAGGCACTTAGTTTTAAATATGATCCTGAGATTGGGTTCTGGTGCTAGCTGTATTACTGGTTAGCCTTTTAGACTGTTGGAAAGTGGCTTATTAGTAATGGCTTACAAGAGTGGCATCAGATTCAAAAAATAAATTCACATATAAGGATCACAGGGGGCCATCTTTTGACTTAGAACACTACATATTAACATTATATATGTTCTTTTCTATTTCTATTTATTTGTTAAAATTTTCCCTCAATAAATTCGAGTCTCATGTTGAGTACATAGAGAAGTTGTACATTGTTGTTGGCTTCCTGAGCGCATTTGACTCCTGATTTACCTTGTGCACAGTACAAGTACAAGTAATGTGTTTGTTGAATTCTTCCAAAAGTGATCCAAATTTTACTGTTTTAAAAGTTCATTAAGTACAGCTTTTCAACAACTTCTTGGCCCCAATTTTCTCATTTGTAAAATAAGACCTAGATTAACTAATCCTTTCTTAGCTGTCTACATTCTTATATTGTTTCTCATTCAAAGAATTATTTCTCCACCTAGAAACTATATCTTATGCAATGTTTTCTTTTTATGTTCAATAAAAACAAACACAGACTTTTAGAGCTAGTTGGGAACTTGGAGATCATTTAATCCAACCTCCTCCTCCTTAAGTCTAGAAAGGAAACACTTTATTGTTTTTGTTTTTTTAAATCCCACCAATAAGCATAGAATATTCATTGACTATGTCCTAAGTACTTTGCAAGGTTCAGGGTGGGTGGGGGTAGGGAAGAGACAAAAAAAATAAAACAATACCTAACCTCAAGGAACTTCTGTTCTTTTACAGGAAGCGATGTATACACATTTAGCAAGAAACAAAATTGGATGGGAGATGGGAATCAGGAAAGTCTCATGTATGAAATGATACTTGAACTGATTTTGGAGGACCTTACATAGGGGATAGTGTTGAATCCCTTTTATGGACTTCCTCAGTCTTCCCCAGGTGAGTGTTGAAGGGGTGGGAGACAAGGAAGACAAGTTTCTCCCTATACACCAAGGTCTCTGTTTATTGAACCAAATGAAGTGCTTAAATATCTCCCCCAGTCTCCAATCTATTCCTACTCCCGTGGCACTTAGTAAGATAAGGCTCTGGTGCTCAAGGACACCAGGGGAAGATAATTTACAGTGCTCCCATACACAGTCCCTAATGTATGCCCCCCTTGTCTTTTTTTGAAACAAAATTACTACGTTATGAATGCCACATAAATTGTAAACAAAGTTCAAAAATAAACAAATGTCAAGGGTTAAAACTAATGTTCCTAAATTCCTTGAAATACATTTTATCCCCAATTTACAAAGATTACAAAGTTTTTTCTTTTGCCAACAAAAAACCTTTCAAAACAATCAAATTCAAAATTCAAATTAAAAGGAGTAACATTTAACTTTACCTATTTCAGAGTTTAGATACTAACACACTCTCAACACAGAAAATAACTCTTTTGTATTTCAAATTTATCAAAGTGAGATTGTTGGACATGCTGGCTGGCACCAAAATCTCAAAATATGGAAACATTTTCCCCACCTGTTCAGGCCAGATTAAACACACCTATATATACACACACCAAAATATTAGCCATAAGCACAGGTTTCCTTCAAAAGACAAAATCTAAATTTCCCGATCCCAGAAAAAAAAATCTTCTTTCCCCTTTCTCTTAACTAATTAAACCATGAAGCTTTCCAATCAATAATCTATTAAAAAACATAATCATTGCCCAACCTCCCCCCCCCCAAACTAGGAAGAGGGCATGGGGGTCCCTTAATTTCTAAAATACATATTTTGAGACATGGGTTTGAGTTTTGAAGTTCCAAAAAGAAAGCTTTCCCTTCTTCCTCCCCCTTCCCTCTGCAGAGGGTAGGAATGGCAGACAATGAGAGAAAACATTTGAAATTACTTAAGATGTTGATAGTATAATCTGGAGTTGTACCCCATGAACAGCAGTCAACACCATTAAGGAGAGTGAAATTCATAGTTGGTGTCAGGGTCTACAGCAACCACAAGAAGTCTCTAAAGTTGCTTGTAGGTTTAGGGCTTTGAATCTTACGCAGTCAGGCCTGGAGTCATGGCCAAAAGGAACAAGAAGTAGGTACTCTGCATCCCATTCATGGCACTGGTACAGACTGCTGCTAAAGAAGAAACTCCATTCCCTGTGGCACTGCCTTGGAGATTTCACTTCCTGCTGGCTCCTTAATGCTAAATACTTAATTATTTTCTCACTTTTGCTGGTTCCTTAATGCTGAATACTTGTTTGTCTTCTCACTTTCATTTTACACCTCTTTGTTTAAAATCAGCCCCCTAGTAACAAGTCAACCTGTAACTTTCTCCAGAGTCCTCTGATCTGGGATGTCACCTGGTTCTCTTGCTTATATCTGCTGTGTCCTTAATCCAGATTTCATTCAGATAACTCTACCATCTTGTCCCTGTACGGGTGTTATATGTTTAGTCCCTGTTTGGGCGCCAATATGTTGAGTCCCTTTTCTAGACTCCCTCATCTTCCCCAGTTGAGCACTGAAGGAGTCAGAGACAAGGAAGACAAATTTCTCCCTATACACAAAGGTCTCTGTTTATTGAACCAAATACCAGTGCTTAAATACCTCCCCAGTCCCTAATCCACTCCCACTCCCATGGCACTAAGTAAGATAAGGCTCTGGTGCTCAAGGGCATAAGGTGAAGATAATTTACAGTGCTTCCATACACAACAGTCCCTAACAGGATAGCTTATTTAAGGTCTTGGAGATAGCATGTTGAGTGTGAGGAACTGCAAGAAAAATCATGTGGATAGGTCATAATATGTTTAAAGATATATAAATATGATATATAATAAACTTAGGTTTACATTATGTGCAATCAAGGCAGATTGTAGTAAGGTTTAAGTATCAAATAGCAGAGTTTGTATTAGATCCTAGAGACAATGAAACTTAGTGAATGGATGAGCAATTTGGTCCAATCTATACCTTAAGAATATCATTTTAGCACCTGGGTGATGGATGGATTCAAGAGGAAATAAATTTGAGATTGAAAATCAATTTGGATTGAAACAGTCCAGGTGAGAGATGATTTAGATCTGAATTAGGGGGACAGCTGTCTGAGTGAAGAGGAAGGGGCAAAGGGAGAGATGTTAAGGTAGATTGGACAATACTTGGCAACTGGACAGAGTCTAGTTGGGGTTGGGGGTTGGAGGGGTGAGTTAGTGGCAAGGATTCAATAAGAATCCAGATTTCTTGCTTCTGTGTCCAACTCTGGCCAAGTTTTTACTCATACTGTACTTTGACAAGGCCTCTCAAGGGGAGCACTGATCACTAAGGCTGTTAAATGGAAAACAAGGCTAAAATCCCATTAACATTAATCAGCATCTAGTATAATGCTTTACACACAGCAGGCAATTAATGTTTGTTGAATTGACCTGGATGAATAATAATACCACTTTATATCATTAACTTTTTCTATCTTCCCCTCCACCCCCTAAGGCTATCCCCTTCTCTAATCCATCAGTCCAACAATCCCATGAGACAGGACTGGAAGTTGTTATATTATTATCCTCATTCAATAGATAAAGACTGTGAAACACAAGTAAGTTGAATGACTAAGATTTTGACAACACCTGACTGAGACAATGTCCCATCTACCTGAATTTTCCAGGTAAATGGTGCCTGTTCTCTTAAACACAATCCTTTGTCTTGTATTATTTAAAGAAATATTTCTAAAAAGAATTTCCTGTTCACTGAATCATTCTTCTTCACCCCACCCCCACTTCCAACCTCAGAAAAGATAGGAAACAGGGAATACTTTTGATGCCAGTGGTGTATGAGGCCTCTGGGTGACCTCTTTCAATGCAGGTCAGCAATGTCTCTGCAACTTATCATCTCCAAAACTTACTTAGGAAACTGAGAGGCTTTTTACTTGTCCTCTGAAGGACACTGACACTTCAATCTCCTGATTGGCATTGCTACTAACTAGAATGTTTTCCCTCCTAGAGTCATACAGACTGCGTCAGAGGATGACTTTGAATCCAGGTATTCTTGGTTCTGAGGTTGGCTCTCTACTCACTAAGACATACTTCCCCTCATCTGCCAACACATACTGAACATTATTTAACCTTTTCTGGATGACTCAGGCTCATGAATAAAAGTATTCTTTATTAGTACAGTGATATCCTCAGGGGCTAATGAGATGTGTGGTAAACCTGATTTCTCCCTTATGCTAAATGACCCTAGGCTTCAGTGCTTTTGACTTCTTGTACCTACCTCTTTGGTTTTTTTTTTTTAATTCATTAATTTTTTTTCTTCTCTCTGCTGGTTACTCCTTGATGTGGTCATTGTGACTGCCTATAGCATCTTCTTTCTAATTTACTGCTTCTAATAGATTAAAAGATGGGAAAACAGATATCTAAGTTTCTTAAGACTTTGATGAAGGTTAAAACAAACTTGTTATGAGTAAGGGTCTGAGGAATCCTTTTTATAAGTAAAGAACATGGGTTTTATATTTTTGGAAGTTGTGTCTGGGAAATAAGGTGATTGAACAGATGATCTCTAAAGTCTGAACCCAGGATGTAAACTACTTGAGGTCAGGTACTAATGTCACATTTGTCTATGTCTCAAATATATCTTAAACCATCCAAATGAAAATATATTTCTCTCCAAACCCCTTCCTCTTCCTAACTTCCTAGTCATCCAGGCTTCCAACCTAGGTATCCTCAACTCCTCCTTCTCATCCCCTCATATCCAATCAGTTGTCAAAGTCTGCCATTTTTATCTCCTTTTATCTATCCTATAGTCCTTATTTTCTACTCTGACACTGTCACCACTCTGTGATCACCCATGAGTTGGTCTCTCTGCCTCAAGTCTCTTCCCTCAGTCAATCTTCCAATCTGCTATCAAATTGACCTCTTTTAGAGTCATGTTTGACTATGTCATTTTCTTTTCTTTTCTTTTTTTTGACTATGTCATTTTCAATGAATTTCAGTGGCTCCCTGTTGCCTCCAGGATCAAATATAAAACCCTTTGTATGGCTTTGACAACCATAACCCTGACCTCTTTCTTCCTTTCCACCTTTCCAGTCTTCTTACACTATGCTCACCCCCCCCCCCCCATGTTCTCTATGTCCTTAGTGTTCCTTGCAAACAATACTCCAATCTTTTGCCTAGACATTTCTACTGGCTGGAAAGCTCTCTATCCTTATCTTTGTCTCTTGCCTTTCCTGGTTTTCTTTTAGTCTCAGTCAAACTCTCATCTTTTAGAAGAACTCTTTCCTGATCCTCCATAAAATTAATGCTTCCCCTTTGTTGTTCTACCATTTTTGCAATCATGTCTGGCTCTTTATGACTCCATTTAGGATTTTGGGGGCAAAGATATTGGAGTGATTTGTCATTTCCTTGTCCAGTTTAATGTACAGATAAGGAAAGTGAGGTAAGCAGGGTTAAGTGCCCAGGGTCACACTGCTGAATTTGAACTTAGGTTGCCTATTACTCTAGTCACTGTGCCACATCAATGTAATCTATATACATATAATTTTTATATATAAGTTTGCCTATTATCTTCTCTCTTAGACTTTGAACTCACTAAGAACAGGATTTGTCTCTTGCCTTTTTATCTCCGTGGAATAAATGTCTGTGCCTGATATATGGTAGACATTTAATAAATACTAGTTGACAAAAGTGTAATGTTGCCCATCTAACACAGTCTTTGGTACATTATAAGTCTTTGATAAAAGTTTGTTGATTGATTATTCACTTTTGTATTCTATTCTTTCCCATCTCTATGTCTTATACATAGTAGATGGTTCAATAAATATTTCTTTACTAGACTTTCCATTCATTCACAATGAAAATAGATATCTAGCTTTCTAGTGGGGGGCCTTTACTAGGCTATTTTATTTTCAACTGAAGTAGCCCCAAGCTCCATTCTCCATTGTAAGGTACTTGATATCCAGAACAAGAGCACAGGATATGATGATTTTTGTAATTGGAAGAGTAAATTATTTTATAAATTAGCATATGACTCAGAAACCTAACATTCCAGTTCATCCTTGTTAAATCTTCATGACATTTGTCTGCTTGGGGGAGGTAGGAAGAAGTGTGATCAAACTTAACTTTGTTTACGTTTTATGGCCTCAGGCTTCATGAAGATATAAATCTAGGAGATAAAAAAGGCCTATACTTCAAGAACTAGTCACAACCAAATCCTCAATTTTTGGCAGCATTCCCTCCATCTGTCTTTATGGTAGACAAACACATCAATTTCATTCTAAATCAAAATCAGGAGGTATCTAGCAGGGCCATCCCTAGAGGGCTTGGGACCTGAGCCAAATCACTCTGTATTTCCCTCTACCCACCCCCTCTTTCCCCTTCTCTCTCCAAACACACACACACACACACACACACACAGACACACAGACACACAGACACACACACACACACACACATTTTTTATTGAAATGGAATCAGGTATAAATGGACATCAAGGGAAACCCTGAAGAAGAAAATAATTCATAAAAGGAACAACAGCCTGAAGGGACCCTGTGGAGAGAGGAGGGGTTGTAGTGGTAGAAATCCTTGATTCTTCACATTGGTTTGGGGAGAGGGAAAGATGATAGTAATTATGAGTTTTAACTCTTTTAAAACACTTTTTCCTAACCTATTTCCTCTTCTAAAGATATTTAGGCCTGCCCAAATCACTTCCCAGGAACCAGGTGAGTGATAATCGGGAAGCCTGGAGAAAGACCTTTGTTTTCTAGTGATGTATTTCTAGCCAAAAGTTCTCTGTAATCGTACAGAAAACCTCATTTCTATTACCTGCAACTCTGTGACCTTGGACAAGGTCCTTCATCTCTCTCACCCTCAATTTCCTAATGTATGATGTACATATTCTTCAATATTTCTCTATGCTATATTACTGTAATCCTATATTAACTATGTCAATACTATAATATTATGTTAACTCCCTTTTGTCCTGATAAGTTGGTTCTCTAAAATATGACTACTACATGCTCTGGTGAGGGCAGGATCTTTAGAGGGTAACCCTGAGGAGTAGGAGGTCGCTTTCTTAATACAATTTAGCTCATGCACCCCCAATAGTATATTTCCCAACTATGTTAATTCAGTCATATTCAATTAGGAGTATCTACAAAGATGATTGGTAAAAATAATTGGCACAAAGCATGCCCACAAAAATCTGTGAAATATTCTCTCAACAGTACATATGGGGTCCAGGGGAAAGTCTCTTATATAAGACTACAAGTGGCAAAGTGGGAATTCATAACTACTGAAAAATCTCTTTGCTGATGTTTGATGTTTCTCTTTAAAATGGCATGGGGGAAGGGAAGGAAGGTGATAGGAAAATGTGTAATTTATAAATGTGCAAATGGATGAATGTTGAAAAACTACCAAAGCATGTAATTGGAAAAATAAAATAAATACCAATTGAAAAATAAAAATGGTATAGCTTCTGCTATGATCTTTGTAGAGCTATTGACCATATATATATATATATATATATATATATATATATATATTTTATACCAGACTTCTATTGCAAAAAAGCTGTCCTCAACTGTTTATGGAGACAGCTGGTATATTAAATGGGAAGAATATAGGTTCTCCAGCTTTCTGAAGTTTGCATGGTTCTTTGACTGTGGCAGAAAAAAGGAAATAAGAATCTTTCCTTTTTCCCCTCCTACAAGTGATTCCTTCTCACAAATGACTTTCAGTCCCTAGATCCTGTTTGACTCCAAATTCTTCACTGAACTTGAATTGTCTTGATTTTTATAGATGAACCTAAAGGTGTTACAAGATTTTCTTAGTCAATCTGAATATTCTTCCCATGCAACTGTCACTTTCAGTTCATCCAGGGTCTCGCCAAAGATATCTAAATTCAATTTTTATTTATAGTTCTGAATTCTCTCATCCCCGCCCCCTTCCCTCACCTACTGAGAAGGCAAGAAACAAAATCCCATACCTATATGTATAATCATACAAAACAAATTCTTACATTAATCATGTCCCCAACCATCTCCCCCCCCCCCCCAACCAAATACTGAAAAATCAAGAAAGAGAAGAAAATATGCCTCAGTTTCTCTGAGTCCATTAGTTCTCTCTCTGGGGATGATGGTATGATTTATTACAAATCTTTTGGAATTGTGATTGGTTATTGTGTTTATTAGGGTTACGGTCTTTTAAAATCAATTCTCTTAACACTATTGATTTTATTGTAAAAAATTGTTCAGCTGATTTTGTTTACTTCACTTTGCATCAGTTCATGTAAGTTTTCCCAGGTCTTTCTCATTAGAGATAGCTAAGTCAATCAAGAACTTTTCATCTGTAGTTGGAACTCTGATTGATTTGACTCAATGGATACCTGTTCAAACCAGGTAATGACATTTTATCACTTATTCTAGGCCAGTGAAAAAATTAGAATGATTTAATAATCACCCAGCCTTAATGAGAAGGTGATTGCTTGGTTTCCTTCAAGCTCCAAATCTATAATACTTAGCTTAAATCAAAATGAAATCAGGTGACTTAAAATGTACATGTGGGTTGTTTTTGATGATCAACTTTAAAGAGAAACTTTTCTCCAGATATAGTCATACCTTCCTTTGTGTAACCAGGCACATGCTCAAAAACCTTCCCTTATAAAATTTCCATTTTGTCTTAAACATTTGAAGCACCTCTGTTCATGAATCAATATAATACCCTAAGATCTTAGCTAATGTTCTTCTGCAGCCACTTTTATCTTCATTTTTTTTCTACCCATAGTTAGTTTCAATGAATGATTAAGCCTTGACATATTTTTCTATTTTACATTTTCCAATGATTTGTACCATGGAGCATTACATTGCTACAGGCCATATTAAAAAGTACAGTGCTGTTAAACTTGACTGGAGCAATGCAAATCTGGAACCTATTTGATAAATCTGCCTCTTGATAAGCAACCTTTCCTTGCTAAATTTCACATTCCATTGCACTAATCAGCCATGTGAAAGAGCTGCTGATAATTCTTTTATTCTTTTGAACTCCCTCACCCATAGACTCAAAACAGCTGCAAACTTCCCTTCCCTTCAGTGTCACAGAAATCCAAAACAATCCTGTAGCCTAACCCATCCCAGGGCTCGGAGCCTCAGGAGTATCTCATACCTTCAAGTCTTAATTTCCTTTATGGATGCCGTAAATCATTCCACTCACCATGGAGTGCAGACAAAGTCTGATTCATTGGACCTACCTGTGCGGCAATGCCAAAGTAAAAAAGACTGCAATATGGAATGATTTTTCCCCTTTCAATTTTGCTTATTTTCATTTAATATGCTTAATTTTGAAACAAATTCTTTTGGATGACCTCTTAAAAAGCAGACCAGGCAAATTCCAATGAGGTTAGGCCACTAGCTAGAGGTTTCAAGGGTTATTAGACTGGCTACCTTAGCTTATTACCTCCTCCTCTTTCTCTTTCTTCCTTTTACTTTCCTCCCCCTAAGCCCCCCACAATTAGCAACCTCAAAATAACTATTTGTCCTTTGAGATAGTCTGACCCTGATCATGAGATTTATATTTTTGTTATTTAATAAAACATGTTGACTTTAACAATGATGCCCTTGATCACTCAAACAGAAGAAAACTAATATTTCTAGAGTTATTTTTTGTTTATTGTAACTAGTCAACATTTTTTTTTTACCTGAAATCTCCTCTTATGGTGTTATATGGAATATGCATTTGAATATAACTTTAATTTATTCTTGTGATTGAATTGCATTATTTTGTGGTTGGAGAAATGAAAAGAAGACCTTGCTGGAAATCAAAGAAAGTATTTTCAGAGTTTTGTTTTTGAAACTTTTATTCATTGGCTAAAAAAAATCAAAACCAATTGGAAAAGAATAAGCAGATTAAAAATTCCTTTTTTAAGTGGTATAGCTCATGGCCTAGCATCCCAAACTTGGGCTTACATGGACCAGGTTTGAGGTTGGGAGGGGCTGATCCCCTAAGTACCTCTTCATGACTTGTTTAGCTCCTGGTCACAACTTTCTCTGATTATCGGAATATACAAAAGCAGCAGTGTCATAGAGAGAGGGCTAGCCTCAAGAAGATCTGAGTTCTGACAGTTACTAGCTCAAATCTAATTAACTTGCTAGTCAAGATATCACCTTAGTATTTGTAGAACTAAGAATGAATGGGGCGGCTAGGCGGTGTAGTGGATAAAGCACCAGCCTTGGAGTCAGGAGTACCTGGGTTCAAATCTGATCTCAGACACTTACTAATTACCTAGCTGTGTGGCCTTGGGCAAGCCACTTAACCCTGTTTGCCTTGCGAAAAACCTAAACAAACAAATAAATAAGAGTCATACAGGAAAAAAAAACAGAGCCTTGCAACAATCTAAAAAAAAAGAACTAAGAATGAACACTCGGCTGTATAATTGGGGGTAAGTCAGCTAACCTTTTAGAGGTCTGAGATGATACTTTGCAAAGGGATGTGGATATTTGCATTGGAAACCTGAGTTTCCTATATCAGGGGCCAAATCTTTGACCATATCTTAAAAAATGCACCCCCCCATGCACCTTTCTATTTTTCTTTCTATCATATCCATTTTGATTCTTGTGGTACCCTGTAATTTGCAACAATATAGTACCATTGGAAGAAGATTGTTGTTAATTGTTTGATTTTTTAGGTCAAGAGAATCTTGGGATCATTGAAAGCATTTGTACATTTAGTTTCCTAAATATAATCCAGCCCATTTTCTTCCTCCTTTTATATCCTGGGCCTGGATTATAATCCATTTTACTTATTGCCTGTCAGCAATATGTAAAAGATATTCATAGACTCACAATAGACCTGTCATCCAACTTCATATCATAATCTGGGCAATAGGCATTTTTCCACTTGATTTTTTTATTTTATGCAAATGGACAGGTCAATATCTCTCTTGAGTAGCTGAAGATCACATTGAGGAGGTAGTATTATAACTTAGTACTTATATGGGATGTATAAATGCATCAGGACAATGTCATCCATGAGGATAGATAGCCATTTGACCTCACAATCTATAAATTCAGTTAGGGGCTGATCCCCTAAGTACCTCTTCATGACTTGTTTAGCTCCTGGTCACAACTTTCTCTGATTATCGGAATATACAAAAGCAGCAGTGTCATAGAGAGAGGGCTAGCCTCAAGAAGATCTGAGTTCTGACAGTTACTAGCTCAAATCCAATTAACTTGCTAGTCAAGATATCACCTTAGTATTTGTAGAACGAAGAATGAATGGGGCGGCTAGGTGGTGCAGTGGATAAAGCATCAGCCCTGGAGTCAGGAGTACCTGGGTTCAAATCCGGCCTCAGACACTTAATAATTACCTAGCTGTGTGGCCTTGGGCAAGCCACTTAACCCCATTTGCCTTGCAAAAACCTAAAAAAAAAAGAAATTAGAACAGTGTCTGATTCCTAGTACGTAACCTTAATAAATGCTCTTTTGAACTGAATTTAATCCAATTATCTTTGTTAGAAAACTAAGAAAGGATTTAAAAAGCTTTGTCATAATTTCCTACAATATAGAATATCTTTCATATTTTCATAGTTTCAATGGTTGCATTGTTAAGTGAGAGATTTGTGCAAAGACTGTTTATTTCTTCTTAGTTACCAAAAAAAAAAATGGGTAGTAGCCTTCAAAGTCAATGAAATGTCATGAGCAAACTCTTGTGCCATCAAAGAATGCTTTTATTCTACCATCTTCTGATAGGGAATTCAATAGTGATAGGAACTGGACCTGAGATTTCATTCCTACATTAGCCACCCCCCCACCCCCAAGGCCTCAATTTCTTTCTCCACTCATTTTACAGATGAGGAAACTGAAGCAGAGTTGAATGATTAGACCACTATCACATAGATAGGAAATGTTTGAGATTGGATTTGAATTTAACTGTCTTTCTGACTCTGGAAATTCCATTTCCGGTATTCCATACCCGAACAGGTTAACATCTTCTCTGCAATTTATAATTTTAGTTGGGTAACTAGTACAAAGGCAAAGTGGACCATTCCTAGATTTGGAGTCAGGAAAACCTGAGTCAAATCCAGCTTAAGACACTTATTAGTTGTGTGACTGAGCACTTAACCTCTGTCTATCTCAGTTTCCTCAACTGTAGAATAGGAATAATTATAATACCTATCCTCCAAAGTAATTGGGAGAATAAAATGAGATAATACTTGTAAAGTGCTTTTTAAACCTTAAAACACTTTGTAAATCTTAAAGCACTATGCAAACATTAGCTATTATTAGAATTTTCTAGATCACTGAGAGTTTACGAAATTTGCTCAGGGTCACACAGTGAGGGTATATGAGAAATCAGGACTTGAATCTTGGTTTCTCCCTTGTCCTGAGGGGACATTCAGCAAAAGAGTCTCTCTATTTCAATCAAACGAGGCATGAAAGGGGGGAGACCTTAGTTTGGCAGAGGTGTTTGTTTACTATTGTGGATGATGATTGCACTGAGGGTAATTCAACAATATGGTAAAAAAAATAGGTCATGCAGAGATGGAAAAAGAAAAGGGGGGGGAAATCAAAGTTTCATTCTGGCAGATTAGGGCAAGGAGGAGATGTTTAGTATTTCTGACCATGCAATTTTTCCCTTTGTCATATGAATTTACTACAATTATAGTAAAGGTCTGACAAGATCAGAGGAGACCTGATACCTATAGTCCCCAAGCTTCCTGTTTTACTTGGCTAGACTTGAGAAACCACAAACTTCAATTGTAACTTGATACTCAAATGTGGCTGCTCGCTTTTTGTGACTTGCTGAGCACATATTTTAGTAAGAAACGCAAAAAGAGTCTGTTGCCAAACCATTGTATAAACATCACCACTGCTCTCCACATTTTAAATCCTTTACAATGGTTCATCAAGAGAGGACAAACAAATAAAGTAAATCAGGAGTTATAGGGTAGAGAAAGGGAAATTGATTTGATACAAGTAGTTAAAGAAATTTCATCATTTTATAGAAGTGGTAGCTGAATTTGTTACTTTCTTAGAGTCTTTTTGTCTTTATTTAGTGATTATTTGTTAAAGCTGAAAGGAATTCAATGAAACATCAGAAATAGTCCCTGGCAATGTTAATAATAATCAATCAATAAGCATTTATTATGTGCTAGCAGATAAAAAGAAAGGCAAAATTAAAGAGCTCTTGATCTAATGGGGAAGACAATACATAAAAAACTAAGTACAGATAAGATATATACATATATACATATATACTAAATGGTTAAATGGGAATAGTATCAGAAGGAAGATATGTAACATTAAAGAGAGGATAATCCTTTAGTCATATTATGGTAATCAGTGGTAATTAGACTATCTGTTTTTCCTTAAAGGACAAAACTGCCACTGCTTTGGTGAAGGCCATTATCACTTCAAGGCTGTTGTAAAATTCTGCTGAGGGGCCTCAAATCTCTCCTCACTCCAATCCATTCTCAATGAAGCCACTAAATCTCTCTCTGTGTGTCTGTTTTTCTCTCTGTCTCTGTCTGTCTGTCCCTCTCTCTGTCTCTCTGTCTCTGTTTCTGTCTCTCTCTCAATTCTCTCTCTCACATACACACACACACACACACACACACACACACACAACACACACACACACACACACACACACAATCATCAGTGGTTTTCCTAAACTGCAGTTCCTATCATGTTACCCTCTCTACTTAGAAATCCCAGTAGCTCCCTATCACCTCCAGGATCAAACACATGATGCTTTGGTATTAAAAAGCCGTTTATCGGGGTGGCTAGATGGCCTAGTGGATAAAGCACCGGCCTTGGAGTCAGGAGTACCTGGGTTCAAATCCGGCCTCAGACACTTAATAATGACCTAGCTGTGTGGCCTTGGGCAAGCCACTTAACCCCATCTGCCTTGCAAAAACCTAAAAAACAAAACAAAAACAAAACAAAACAAAAAAACCCTTTATGATTCTTGTCCTTCATTATTGAAGAAGACGAGTATCACTATGGTCGAGACAAATTACACTACGTCCTACTGTGGATCAGACCAATTTGAGATCAGAATGTTCTACCACAGATTGGATACAAATAGTCTTTGTGAACACTTCAGTGCCAACTCTAAATTTACATATGTCACATTTCCTTTGAGTTGCTTCAATTCTGCCCTTCTCATAGAACACAGCCCCCTCACTGATGGGTGCATTCCATGCTGGGTGGTCCTGGGTCAATGTCTCCTGTGCTACACAATCAATTCCAAAGTTCTTTAGAGTCCTTCAGTGTATCCCAATTTGATTCCTTCTGACCCCCTTGTGAACACTTGCCCTGTGTGAGTTCTCTATAGAATAATCTTTTTGGCAAGTATACGTCTGGCATTCTATCAACATGTCCATCATAATTACACTCGGTAGTATTGTTGGAATGCTAGGCAGTTTAGTTTGAGAAAGGACCTCAGTGTCTGGTATCTTCTCCTGCCGGGTGATCTTCAAAATCTTCCTAAGACAATTTAAATGGAAGTGATTCAGTTTCCTGACATGGAGCTGGTAAACTGTCCAGATTTCACAGGTACATAGCAATGAGATTTGTACAGTGGCTCTGGAGATCTTCAGTTTGTTAGCCAGTCTAATACCTCTTTTCTCCCACACTTTCTTCCAGAGACTCCCAAATACTGAGCTAGTTCTGGCAATGTGAGTGTAAACTTACTGTCAATGTGTCCCTCCCTGGAAAGAACATTGCCAAAGTAAGTGGAGTTGTCTACAATACTCAAAACTTCTTCATTTGCTGTAACTAATCGTTACACATATGGAAGGTGTGGTGAATGGAGTACCTGGGTTTTCTTGGTGTTAATTGTTAAACCAAAATTAGCACAAGCAGCAGAGAATTGATCCATACTTTCTCGCATCTCAGTTTCAGAGACTGCATTGAATTGCACATTCATCTGCAAACAGAAGATCTTGCACCAAGACTCCCTCTACTTTGGTCTTGGCTTGTAGCCTTTTCAAGTTGAAGAATGTACCATCAGTGCATTAGCTGAACTTGAGGCCATGTTTATCCTCAATGAGGGCATTTGATAAAATGGCTGAAAGCATCATGCTAAAATGCATGGGAGCAAGGACACATCCTTGTTTCATTTCATTGGTGACTGTGAAATCTCAAGAACATTGCACATTATCCAGAACCCAGGCATGCACTCTGTCATGAGATTGATGTACAAGACTGATAAACTTCTCTGGGTAACCAAATTTTTGACACATTTTCCATAAACCCTTGCGACTGACAGTATCAAAGGCCTTGGTTAAGATCTACAAATGTTGTATATAGACCTCTGCTCCTGGCATTTTTCCTGGAGTTGTCAGGCAGCAAACACCATATCAATTGTTCTACCTTTCCTGAAGCCATACTGGCTCTCTCACACTGGAGGTGAAGTATCAGTCTGTTGAAAAGGGCTCTGGAAAAAAATCTTACTAGCAATGACTAAAAGAGAAATACCCCTGTGATAGTCACAGGACAATCTATTCCCTTTACCTTTATAGAGACAGACAATGGAGACATCCTTGAATTCTTGGTGGATAACCTCTTTATGCCACATAACCTGGAAAATCTCAGTCAATTTTTGTGTAAGCAATGAACCCCACCTCCCCACCTTGTAGATCTCAATTGGTATAGAATCAGTACCAGGTACTTTGTCACTTGAAAGGAGCTTAATGGCATTCAAAATCTTTTCTTGAGTTGTAACTTCAGCCAGGGACAGATTGACTTCAACTTGAGGTTGTTAAGTCAATGGCTTCTGCATTGATTGATGATGGTCTGTTAAGAACACTATGGAATTGGTCAGCCCATCTCTGGAGGATCATGTCCCCATTGTTAATCAATGTAGATCCATCAGCACTGAGTAGTTGAGTTGCATCATAGGTCTTTGACCCATAAATAGCCTTCAGGGCATCATAAAAGCATTTTGGTTTGCATACACTGAATTTCATCTGCCTTCTTACTGAACCAGGAGTCCTGCATCTCTCTATAAGCTTTGATTCCACTTTACTTTTTTTATTTTTAGATTTTTGTAAGGCAGTGGGGTTAAGTGGCTTGCCCAAGGCCACACAGCTATTATCAAGTTTCTGAGGCTGGATTTGAACTCAGGTACTCCTGACTCCAGGGTCAGTGCTCTATCCACTGCACCACCTAGCCCCCCTTCAACTTTACTTTTGATGGAATTAAAATACTGTGTTCTTAGAAATGGATGAACTATCTTGCTGGCAAACCCTGTGGAATTTTTCATTTAGCAGCTTCTATATTTCCTCATCATTTTCATCAAACCAGTCTTGATGTTTGTGAATATTCCAGTCCACATGAACAAATGCAGTGCTGTACACCAGATCTCTGTAAGTTGCTCACTCCTTTTCTACTCCACTCTTGTCAACTGTGTGTTGGATCAGTTAGCAACAAATTGCTCCTACTCAGAGAAATACTCTAATCTCTTGACATTAATTTTTCTAGTATTCATTTTACCTTGGGACTACCGCTTTGGTTGAATGTGAATATTTAACTTGGAGAGGATGAGTCTGTGATCAGTCCAGGACTCTGATCCATACATTGTTTTCATCACTCTCACATCCTGTCTATCTCTTCTTATGGTCACAAAGTATATTAGATTTCAATGTTTGCTACAAAGGTGCATCCAGGAAATTTATTGCATTTAGGTAAATGGAGGACAGTGTTTGTGATGAGGTCATAAGATGTGCAAGTCTTCAGTAGTAGGTGACCATTGCTGTTGCTGTTTTCAATTTCATTCCTCCTGAGGACTCCCTGTCATGTCTAGTAATCTGAGCCTACTCTAACATTAAAGTCATACAGAATTATGAGTTTATCCCTTTTTGGTACATTAATGATAAGGGTCTCCAAGTCTTCATAAAATTTTTCTTTAACTTCATCAGTGTTTGTCATGGTGGGAGCATAGGCACTGATGATAGTGGCATAGCATTTTTCTGGAAGTGGCAATCTCATTGTCATGAGCATGCTGTTCACTCTTTTTGGTAGGCATTCAAGAATGTTGACTAGATTAGTTTTGATTGCAAAACCTACCCCTACTTCATGGCATTCTCTTTCACTGGTGCCACTCCAGAAAAATATGTATCCAACTTTGACTTCATTTAGCTGCCCTTCATTTGCCAGACTTGTTCCTTTCAGGGCTGCTATTTGGATATGATACCTGTTGAATACTCTTGCAACAAGAGCTATTCATCTTTCAGGTCTATTGGATCTTGTGTTGTCTCTGAGTTTGCACAAGTTCCATGAACCAATGGTGAGTAGAATCTGTTTTGAAAAAGTTTTTGTAGATTTTTTTGTGTGTCTCAACTACATTGTGGGATCTCCACCTGCTGCAGTAATCAGAACAGGATTGGGTAAACAGATAATTTTTAGGGCACCTTTTCTAGCCCCTTCCTCATATCAGGAGGTGATATATAAAGGGCTGCTCAGTCACCCAAGTGGCTGCTGAATCTCACTATTGCTTTCAGTGGGGAAACAACTCTATGTCTGTATACAGTGTTATTACTACAGATTACAGTGTATCCACACCTGCAGCTTTGTCATTTGCCTATCACCACAGGATTTTGAGGAATGGTAAAGTATGGCTGATGTCTTTTATTGCATGCATAAATTGGCTTTAAGTGAGGTAGAGCTGCATGACTCTCATCTGCCTCACTCTCTCTTCCAAAGACATCCTGGTCCAGCATGGCAAGACAGAATAAAGATAAGTGACAATGGATCCAGATACAGTGAATGACCTTGGAGTCTTTGATGTCTAACTTAGCTCTAGTGCACCACAGCATCTTCTTCAGCTGGCTTCATGGGCATTGGAACAAATTGTTCTCTTCTGCCCATTCCACCAGTAGAAGACTTCATATGCTTGAAATAGAGACCCCCACAACTCACCAATGAGTTTGAGACTCCCTTGGTTACCCTCAATCAGTTTAGTCTGCCTGCCAAAATAATTTACCTGGGTGTGGCTGATGTACCTGTATAGTTTCTTGGAGCCACAGGTGGCTCAGGTGAACATCAAAGGTAGAAAGCAGCCCTGAAGAGGGCTCAGCAACCCTCTCACCAAAGGCACTAGTTTTCCTTAAACACACCCTACATCCCCAAAACCCTTCATAACTTTGTCTTCTCCTACCTTACTTCCTGCTAGTTACTATTCAATCTAGTGCTATTGGGCTTCTAGGCTGTTTCATGAACAGGAAATTCCATCTCTTGGATCTGCTTATTTTCTCTGGCTGTCTTTCATACCTAGAACTCTCTCCCTCCCCCCATCTCTACTTACTATCTTTCTGGATTTTCTTGAAGTCTCAACAAAAATTTTACCTTCTCCAGAAAGCCTTTCCTAAACACTGTTAGTTAAGTGCCTTTTCCTCTCCTAAGGATTTCCTGTTTATCTTATATAGTTTTTTCATATATATTTTGTTGTCTTTCCAATTAGACTGTGAGTAACTTGAAGGCAGGGACTGTAATTTGTCTCTTTTGTATCCCTAGGGCTTGTCACCATGACTCTTACCTAATAGCTACTTAAGATGATTTACTTTCGGTATGATTGAAAGCACTTCACTGATAGGATTTTATGAGTTCCTCCTGAAAACTTTCAACATTGTGAAGGAGGAAGTGGAATGCCATTTCACTTAAAAGCAGGAATACCAGTAAGAGTGTGTAGGGTATTCAGGGAGGACTCAGAACATTGAGTTTGAGGGCTTGTTCATTCACTTTCTGAGTTTGAGGGCTTGTTCATTCACTTTCTGTGTCTATCTGCCACCCAACTCTCACCTGTGGCTCCAGAAGCTTTAGCATGCAGGTAACCATACTACATGTCTCAGTATATGGGTTAAACCAGGTTGAGGGTAACTGACAGGTTTCAAATCTGTCAGTGAGTTGGGGGGGTGTCTTTCCCAAGCATGTAACACTTCTCCCAAAAGTATGGGCAATTTGTTCCAATGCCATGAAGGAGACTGAAGCAGGAGCCGTATAGTTCTTAGGTTACAGCTTGGTCAGCCATAGAAGGTCATTTACTACATCCCCGGCCATCAAGTATCATCCTGACTTTTGTCTAGCCACTGGGCTTGGATGAGTGGAAGAGACAATGAGGCTGATGACTTTGTGCATCTCTACTTCCCTTAAGTTCAATTCAAGAGTAAGGCAAGATGCAATTAGTCCTTTTTAAAACTGAAGGACAAACAACAGGAAAATCAACACCCACAAGATCAGATTGGAAATTAAAGGGGCTTTTGAACCAGAACTCAGATCTTGGGCCTTTTGGTTCTTTCCATTACAGTTCCTCTGGTTTACATAACAGCTAGAATTTGATATTTAAGGAACCTATTTTTCAGTATACTCCACTTAACCTTCAGAGGAAAAAGAAACAAAGTTATATTTTGCATAAATTAAACATTTACATAAGGGATGAGCAGAATGTGATTTAACTTTTAAATTTTAATCCTAGGAACTTAAACTGATAAAGCACTTTAAAGTTTCTAAACCACAATCACCTTAAAAGGGATAGTTAAGTGGGCATTTTCTGTATGACAACATTGGAAATTAGAGAGCTTGAGTGTTTGTCATGGAACTTCTAAATGGCAATAGGGCAGAGAAACTCAAAACTGACATTTCTTTCAGATATGATGTAAATAAATGACATAATATTGTCCCCTAGCTATCAAACCTTTGGTTGATTCAATTTCCCTTCTATAAACCTCAGTGTTCCAAAAACAGAGTTATGGAAATAAGCTCCTGGGAAACAATGTATGATAATCATCTTTTACTGTCTTTTTCTTCCAAGGAACTGAATGCTTTCTCTAGGTCCTTTCAGAAGCATCTGTGTCTCTTTATGTTGCTTTTTTCCTTAGTACTTTTCACCTAAATGTCTAAATTTTTTTTTTGTTTGGCCATCTCTGTAGCTAAAATTACCATACATAAAAGGGGCAGTACCTGTACAGACCATTCTTCTAGAGATGAGAAAGTAAGTATAGGGCATATAGTTACTGGTATATTTTTGCTCAATTTCTCTTCTTTGAAAGATTTCAAAAATCATATCTTCAAAGCCTTCAGAGTTATGTTGCCTCCCCAATGGATTTCTTCTGGGATTAGGTCCAACCATCTTCCCATGACTTTCTTTTTTTGCTTTTTCTTTAAAAAAAACCATTAATGTACTTTTCTTTTTTTTTTACATTTTTGTCACTTCCCAAAGTCTTCCTTTCATTAGTAGAATGCTTCCTTGTAACAACAAACAATTGATATGAGTTATTTGCAAAACATATTATCTTATTCTTCAACTGTGATATAATACACAGAAGAGGAAAACATGTTTTACTTTCAGTCCTCTGAAGTCACTCTTGGAAAATATGTTTTACTGTCAATCCTTTGAAGTCACTCTTGGTTAATGTTATTTTAAGGTACAGATTATTTTGCTGGTTCTGTTTAGTTTTCTTTGAATCAGTTCATGCAAATCTTTCAGATTCTTTTAAATTTTTCATTTTTTGTCATTTTTATGTATTTTATGTATTTATATGACTCAATTTATTTAATATTTTTTCTTTATATAGAATACTGTTCAAATTTGACAGTTCTATTGACACTGTCGAATCAAATTATTGCTAAAGGAAGTTGGTAAATCTGTTCCATTTTTGCATCTAATACCTATCTTCTAGTTTAATTTCTTAAAAAAAATTATCAATTAGTTTTTATATCACTTTTTTTCTGGATAAAATAATTAAACCTTCCCTAGTAACAAAGAAAAACTATTAAGCAAAACTGATTTAGATACTAAAGCTAATGGTATATGCAACATTCTGTGTTACATCATATATTTTCTGGAACCAAGACTGTTCATTATGATTACTCAGAATTTGGCTTCCATTAGTGCTCTTTTTGATTTCAGTAATGTAGTCATTTTGTATATTGTTCTCCTGATTCACTATGTATGTCTTCATTTAGTATTTCTCTGAATTCTTCATATTTATCATAACCTACAGCACAAGGATAGTCCATTATATTAATATGCTACAATTTCTTCAGCCATTCCCCAATAAATGGGCAGTCACTCCCCATTTATTTGACATCCATTAATGGGTTACACTGAGGAAGTAAGTAGGACCTGAGTTGAACCTTAAACAAGCAGAAATGAGTCAATGACACCCTAACAAAGTAGAGGTGGGAGATGACAGGATAAACTCAAAGTAGTCTAGTTCAACAGAATATAAAGTGTGTGAAGGTGAAACCAGCTAATTTAGAACCAGTTTTGAGGAGGACCTTGAATATTGGGTTAAGTTCCCCATCCCCTAGGGATTTATGGTTGACTTGAAATTGAATGGAATAGTTACCCACTGGATGATAGAATCAGGATCCAAAAATATTGCAATAGGTTAGATTATTGGCTTGAATCTAATCAGATGAAATTTAATAGAGACAAAGGTAAAATCCTGTACTTGTGTTAAGAAATTATTAACTGTCTAGCTATATAGGATGATGGAGATGTGACTGGTCAATTGTTTGAAAGATCTGGAGGGTTTTTTTGGGTTGCCAGTTCCATAAGAGCTGACAGCATGATGTGACATCTAAAAAAACTAGGGCAAACTCAAGGTACATTTGTCCAGAACAAGGGAGAAGATAATCCTGTTGTCCATAGCCATGTGCCAAATCTAATTCTAAGCACCACATTTTGGGGAGGGCAATGACCAAGTGAAAGATTACCATTAAGGGGAACTAGGATAGCAAAGGGAATAGAGGAGGTGTGATAGGAGATTGGGTGGTGGAGGGAACTGTGGTTTTGAGATCTTTCTAGTCTTTTCTATTACTGTTCCACTATATTCATCTTATATTGCAATCAAACTCACCTACTCTCCAATTTCTCAAACACCTTGCTCTTTCCTGACTATTTCTTTTGCACTATCTTGAATGCTTCCCCTTCCCATTCCTGCTGAAATAAATTCTTTCAGTCCTTTAAAACCTAGCTCAAATGCCATATTCCTAGGAAGAATACCTGACTCCCCAAAGTTGTAGGAATAGTTTCTCCTTTATACTCCCAGAGAAGTTCATCACATTTCACCTTGTACCTTAGTTATTTTCTCCTTGTCCAATATCCTTTCTTTGGTTATAAGGGACTTGGGTGAATGAATTTTGCCTTAAGCACCCCCATTGATTTTTTTTTGCAAGGCAAATGGGGTTAAGTGGCTTGCCCAAGGCCACACAGCTAGGTAATTATTAAGTGTCTGAGACCAGATTTGAACCCAGGTACTCCTGACTCCAGGGCCGGTGCTTTATCCACTACGCCAGCTAGCCACCCCTATCCCCATTCATTTTTGAATGCTCCACTGGGACCAAGATTATGTCTGGATACAGTTGGTGCTTAATAAATGTTTGCTGAATGAGTGGTTACATTAGAGAGCATTTAGAGAACACATTTCTATAATAATACAGTTTATTTGCTCCCCTCTTAACCCATAGGCTTTAGCTTATTCACTAGGAGCCAGGAAAACAGCCTGAGGTTTGGATCTGCAAACAATAAGTGGATTCCAGTCAGGTTTCAAATTTTTCTTTAGATTTCTTTAAAAATAAATAAATAAAATCTTCTTTTCCAGATCTGTAACTTCAGCTTGGGGTAGAGTTGAAAAGGATAGGAGTTCAGGAGACCTCCTGAAATATAAAATGTGAGTTGGAAACCAAAGACACAAATTAGATTACGATGAAAAATTGTTACCAGAAGTATAGAGAAAAACGTGGTTATACCATTAGATACAGGATTAGGAAGGAATATCTTGGGAAGGAAGGTAAATATAATAATATAGCTTAAGTTGGGTCTCCATTGTAGAAATGCAAATTAAAATCAGCTTCTGTCAGAGGAATTTGGATGGGGTAGCTTTGTCAAAATGACTGCAAAATCCACGGGTTATTACTTAGTAGCTCCCTAAAATAAGATTTCTCCAAAGTTCTGTCCTGGCCCCCTCCACCCCCTTTTTTTCCCTCTAGATTCTTTTGTTTCTAAGAGTTCACAAAAACTATATACAGATGACTCCCAAATCCATGTATCTAATTGTAATCTCTCCAGTTCAATATCACCAATGACAGGAGTGACATTTCCATCTAAATCTCCCATAGGTATCAGACTTAGTAGGTCTAAAACCAAAAACATTATCTTCCCCTGCTCCCCACCACCTGAAGCACCTTCCTCCAAACACCCTTGTTTTGGCTCAAAGCACCCCTGTCTTTACATTTAAACTAGGTTCAAAACCTCAGACTCATTTTCAACTTTCCCTCTCCTCTATCTCCTATATCCACTGAATTGTCAAGTTTTAGTGATTCTATTCCCCATTATCTCTTGCCTCATCCTCTTCTCTGCACTTATATAGCTTGCTTCTACTCTTTTTTTTAAGCTTTTTTTTTTTGTAAGGCCATTGCCTTACAAAATGGGGTTAAGTGGCTTACCCAAGGCCACACAGCTAGGTAATTATTAAGTGTCTGAGGCCAGATTTGAACTAAGGTACTTCTGACTCCAGGGCCAGTGCTCTATCCACTAGACTACCTAGCTGCCCCTAGCTTGCTTCTACTCTAGCTCAAACACTCATGGTCTCTTTCATGGTCTTTGTCAGTAGGCTCCAAATTGGGCTCCCTGATTCTGGTGTCTTCTATCTTCAATCTGTTCTTTCAAATAATCTTCCTAAGGAATAAGATTGACAGTAATTCTAGTATGAGGTGCAAACTCCTCAGTTTTGCATTTAAAGCCCTGACTTGAGTATCCATTTCTAAATATTTCACATTATTTCCTTTCATGTACTCTAGGGTTTGGCCAGTATGGCAAACTGGCTAGTCTATATATTTGGCATTACATCATCTACCTCCATGTTTTGCTTTTTTTTTTTTCCCTCATGTTTCTTCGATCCCTATGTAGCATCTGGAAACATCCTCAAACTTCTATGAAGGAACCCCTTAGATGAGGATAAGACAGATTCAAAGTAATTTTTATGCTTGTATCCACTCAGAATCATAGATTATGAGCTCTTACAAATGTTTAGTTTTACGAATCAGGTCAAAGCAAAGGTATTTAATGAAACAATAATAGGATTTTAATAGAGGATTTGTACCTCTTGTGCGAAGGCTGCTTTTCAGGACTGTTCATCTACCTTTGCTGTCAACCCAGGACTTGTTTCTCACCTATGGCTCCAAGAAACCATAGCAGGTGCAGCAGGCACACCCCGATAAAATCTTCTCAGTAGACAACACTAGGCTGAGGGCAGCTGACAGATCTCAAACCTGCCAGTGAGTTAGTTCCCAAGCAAGTGAACACTTCCCTTGCAAAATGGTGGATGAGAATAATTTGTACTAACAGTCTTCTGGATTAATGCAGATGCTGGGGAGCCTTTTGAGTATGGTCAGATAATCAAAGATGCCAAGGTCATCAACTACATCCCTGGCTGTTGCCAGTTATCAGGATTTTTGTCTTGACATTGGACTTTGATGATTCTGGAAGAGAGAGTGAGGTTGACAACTTTATGCAATTCTGCCTCACTTAAACCCAATTCCTATGCAAGTCAGGACATCACTCTGTCTTCTTCAAAAATGAAGGATGAAGAACAGTGAAATGACATGATTAAAAAAAAGTAGCATTAAAGCAGTTGCCCTATGAACTCAGGTATGATTCTCTCACAAATGTACACAAGTTTATGTTTTCCCACAATTATACACACCATCAATGGGAAGAGCAGACAGGGTGGACATATCCTTCTTGACTTTTTTTTTGCAAGGCAGTGGGGTTAAGTGACTTGCTCAAGGTCATACAGTTAGGTAATTATTAAAGGTGTGAGGCCAGATTTTAACCTAGATCCTCCTGAGTCCAAGGCCAAGCTCATTTTACATATAGATAAATTGAGGTAAACAGAGTTTGCTCACTAAATTCTCTTTTTTTATTTTAAAATTTTATTTGTTTTCCAATTAGATACAATAGTAATATGTACCCATCATTTTTTGCAAGGCTCTGAATTCTACAATTCCCCCCTTCCATCCCCTCCCAGAAGGCTGTCTGATAGTTTTGACATTTTTTCCATGCCATACATTGATGTAAATTGAATGTGTTATAAGAGTAAACATAAGAGTAAACATACCCCCCCCCCCCAGAAGATGAGAAACCTCAAGGAGAGAGATAGAGAGAGAGAGAGAGAGAGAGAGAGAGAGAGAGAGAGAGAGAGAGAGAGAGAGAGAGAGAGAGAGAGAATGAATTATATATGAATTATATTTCAGTCTGTGTTCAGATTTCAATGACTCTGTCTCTGGGGTGAGTTGCTTTCTTTATCATAAGTCCACCAGAGAAGTTGCTTCAATATTTTTCCCACAGTTGCTGTTACTAGCTGTACCTCCACTCTATTTCTCCCCACTCTCATGTATTCTATTCTCTCTCTCCTTTCATCCTGGCCCTGTCCAAAAGTATGTTGAATCTGAGTACCCTCTCCCTTGATCTTCCCTCTCTTCTATCACCTATCCCCCTATTCCCCCTTATCTTGTCCCTTTCTTCTCATTTTTCTCTAGGGTAAGACAGATTTCCTCACCCTATTAAGTGTGTATGTTATTTCCTCTCTGAGCCATTTCTGATGAGAATGAAGGCTCACTCATTCCCCCCCTTGACTTCCCTCTTTCCACTCCATTGAAAAAGCTTTTTCTTGACTTTCATATGAATTTCTTAGCTTCTTCTTCATCCACTTTCCCTTCCTCCAAGTACTTTCCTTTATCACCCATTGACTCCATTTTTTTTTACTATATTATGCCATTATATTCTACTCCTTCCTATGTCCTGTCTATATATGCTCCTTCTAACAGCTCTTATAAATGAGAACGCTCATATGAGTTATCAATATCTTCTTCCCATTCAGGAATACAAACAGTTCAATATCATTAAGTTCCTCATAGTGTTTCTCTTCCATTGCCTTTATGGTTCACTAGACTACTGCACTTGGAGATCAAACTTTCTATTTAGCTCTGATTGTTTCAATAGGAAAGTTTGAAGTCTCTTTTGTTTCATTGAAAGTCCATCTTTTCCCCTGAAAGAGGATGTTCAGTTTTGCTGGGTAGAATAAAACAAGATCTTTTGCCTTCCGGAATATTGTATTCCAATGCCTATGAGCCCTTAATGTAGATGCTGCCAGATCCTGTATAATTTTGACTATGGAGCCTCAGTAGTTGAATTGTCTGTTTCTGGCAGCTTTTAGAATTTTCTCTTTGATTTGGGAGTTTTGGAATTTAGCTATAATATTCCTGGAAATTTTTCTTTTGGGATCTCTTTCAGGAGGTCATTGGTGAATTCTCTTGATTTCTAGTTTACCCTTTTGCTTCTAGGATCTCAGGGCAATTTTACTGTATTATTTCTTGAAAAATGAAGTCTAGGTTCTTCTCCTGGCTTTCTCGTGGCTTTCAGATAGCCCAATAATTTTTAAATTATTTCCTTCTGGATTTGTTTTTGAGATCGGTTGTTTTCCAATGAGATATTTCACATTTTCTTCTAATTTTTGGCTTTTTTTTGGAAGAGTTTTATTTCTTCCTGATTTCTTGCAAAGTCATCAGCTTCCTTTAGTTCCATTCTGCATTTGAAGGAGTTATTTTCTTCAGAGAGCTTTTTTTATCTCCTTTTCCATCTGGCCAATTCTGCTTTTTAAGGCAGTCTTCTCCTCATTTGCCTTTTCTTTTGCTTTTTCCATTAGGCCTAAACTGGTTTTTAACATATTATTTTCTTCAGTATTTTTTTGTATTTCTTTCCCCAAACTTTTCATTTGGTTTTCATGATTTTTCTGCATTGCTCTCATTTCTCCTCCCAATTTTTCCTCTACCTCCACTAATTGCTTTTAGAAGACTTTTTTTTTGAGCTCATCCATAGTCTAAGCCCATTTTCTATTTCTCTTGGAGGTTTTGGATACAGAAGTTTCAATTTTGTTATCATCTGAGTATATGTTTTGATCTTCCATGGGATAAAATAATTCTCTATGGTCAGATTCTTCTTTTTCTGTTGTTTACTTGTTTCCTCAGCCCAAGACAGCACTTCCAAGGCTTTGGGGTTTTTTTGGGGTGGGGGGGGACTCCTCCAAGGTCTTAGGCTCTCTAGCCTGTGCTTTCATATGTATATGCTCTCCCCCCCCCCATACTTCCCTCTGCCCTGGGGCTATAAGGAAGGATCCTGCTATCTTAGTATGGAAGCTCAAACTGCAATCTGGAGCTGAGTGTAGGCAAATAGTAGAGTCCTACCCCAGGGAGAGCAGAGAAATCTGCAGACTTCCCTTATTGTCTCTGGGTATGCAAGCTGCTTTCTCCCGATTCTTGCTGCAGATTCTGTGGCCTGGGCCCATTACTCCACACTCATTCTGGTGTAGTAGAGTTCTCTCCCCACCCCTTCAAGCTGTTACTGGTGATCCTCTGGGTTGGGCTGGGCTGGGCTGGGCTGGGCTGCACTGTGGCCCCAGCTTTTATTCCAACCCCTGGTCCAGGTGAAACACACCTTTCCTGCACAACTTCTAAGTTATCTTGGATTGGGGAAGTGTATCACTTAGTCTTTCTGTGGGTTTTGCCCCTCTAAATTTTGGCTAGAGTCATCGTTTGTTTTTTTGGAGTTTGGGGGAGAAGGAGTTCCTGGGAAATGCTTTCTTCACCCTGCCATCTTGGCTCTGCCCCGCCCCCCCAGTTTTATCTTAGACCCTCTTCTATTTTTTTCTCTATACTATTCAATTTGGTGATCTTATCAGTTCCCATTGATTCTATTATGATCTCTATGTAACTTATTCTCAGATCAGCAACCTTAGTCTTTCTTTTGAGAGCTAATTATGAGCCATATATATCCAGTTAAAGATCTGGCATTTCATAATGAAATGAAGGTTTGGTAGGCATTTACAAATTAGCATATCCAAAACTGTGCTCATTGTCCTTTGTCAGTTCCAGTCAATCTTTCTCTCTTCTTTCTTAAATTGACAGTAGTATCATCCTCTTGGTTACCAAGATTTGAAACTTTTATGTCATTGCAAAAGCCAACAAATAGCCAAATCTTGTCATTTCTACTGTTGCAATATCTCTCATATACTTCCCTTTATCTTCTCCCACAAAGCCACATATATACTTTATTCAAGATTTTATTCCCTCTTACCTCTATTATTTCAATAGACTTCCAACTGGACTCCTTGCCTCAATTCTCTCTTTACTCCAATCTATCCTACAAATCACAGCAACCAAAGGGATTTTCTTAAAATAGGTCTGATCATGCTACTCCATTTTTCAATAACCTCTTACATGCTATTTTCATGATCATTGGAATGTAGGGTTCTTCACAACCTGTCTTCTACCTTTCTAGTCCTCTACTACTTTCTTGTTATTCAATTGTTTCAGTTTTGCCCAACTCTTTGTGATCCTATTTTGGGATTTTCTCTGCATAGATACTGAAATAACTTTGCCATTTCCTTCCCAAGCTAATTTTATGTATAGAGAAATTGAGGTAAACAGAGTTAAGTGACTTCCCCAAACTCACACAAATCCAATTCACTTGTTTCATGGCATCATCTCCCTGAAGTCACAGTATTCTCTGAGAAACAAAGACAAACATCATCACCAGTCTGTTGTTTTTGACCCATTTCATTGCTTTCAGAGTAGCATGGCTGAGTCTTGAAGCTTAAGCTTTGTGATATCTCTTTTCTAGATGTTTACCAACTAACCCCTTAATAAAACAATCTGGAAATTTGTTAGGAATCAAGGGAGTTCATGTATTACAATCTGTTTTTCTGTTTTTTTTGAAAATTGGAGACATATTTGTCTTGAGGCACCTTTCCAATTTTCTAGTCTTTTACATTTTTAAAAATTTATTTTATTTTTACTTTATGAAATAAAATAAGCATTCCCATAACACAGTATAATAAAAAGATGATTGCATATGAAACTGCCAATCTATATCCAACTTATTTTTTATATACATAATAAAGTTATGATGTAAATTTCTTTTTTCTCCCCTTTCCTCCCTTTCCACCATAGAGATGGCTATCATTAGTCAGAAATATGTACATATGTAAAATCATTCTATACCTATTTCTATTTAACAGTTCTTTCTCTGGATGCAGACAGTGTCTTCCTTCATAGAGCCTTCATAATTAATTTAGGTATTTATAATTGTCAAAATGACTTAGTCGCTCATAGTTTTTCTTAAAACAATATTGCTTTTACTATATATGATGTTCTCTTGGGTCTTCTCATTTTGCTCTATATCATTTCATGCAAGTCTATCCTTGTTTTTCTAAGATTATTGAGTTCATCATGTCTTATATCACTGCTGTCATATCTTCTAATTCATTGAGATGTCCATTCATTTTGCTTTGCCGTATTCATGGGGAAGTTATGCAAAAAATGAAAAGCACAAAAACCCCAGTTTATGCTTCATCTTCTAATTCAGGGGATAAAGGATTAGAGAAATTCTCTCTCTCTCTCTCTGTGTATATATATATATATATATATATATGTATATATATATATATATATATATATATGTAAATTTAATAAAATTCTCCATATCAAGCCATTATAAACATTGATACTCAGTGCCTTTAATGCATAAGTAGGGAATGGGATCTGGCAAGCTAAATATATTGGGAAATATGTTTCAGGATTAAGAAATCAAGAGCTCAAATGTTTGCAGACTATTCACAAGCCTCATGTATGCTTTCTTCAAGAAATGAACTATAGGTCTCTAAGAATGATGAGCACTGAAAAACAATACAAAAAAAGAAATTGAATATACCCTAATAGGCAGGAAATGGTTGGTTACTAAAGCAGTTATTTCCAAATCAGCTGTGTGCAAGATCTTTGACATTTTAGCACAGAGATCAATATCATTGGTGAACAGAAATATTGGCTAAAGATAAGAAGATGACCATTTGCAATTTTAAGGGTTCCAACTTGACCAAACAAGTTATTAACACTGAAAAATAAAAAATATATACTGAAAAAGGTGGTAAGAAAATCACTATTTTTGTTTGAAGAAATGCAAACACCACACCTAGCAATCCAAAGGAATTCAGAAACCATCTCAATCAGAAAATACTTGATTTTCTTGCTGAGCCATGAGAAAGACAACACTGCTGAGACAGTGAAGGACAACACTGATTCAGAATCTAAACTCTTTTTTCTTTCAAAATATTATAGAGAAGAATGATAGAAGAAAATGAAGTGTCACCTAATAAAAGAATGAGAGAAAAATGAATAGTTTAAATAGAACTATAAGAAAGAAATAGGAAGGCTTTTGCAGGCAATTTCGGCTTTTGCAGGCAATTTCTACTGTATAGCAAACATCTTCATGGTTGCGCATTTGTTTACAAGATATAGGGAACACAAGATCCTTTTTTATTTGTTGATTTTTAAGAAAATCATAATTGGAGGGGAGTTCCTATAGATTAGACTAGATGACTGTGATTCATAGAGCAAAATGCAGTCTTAAAGGTTCATTTCTCCTTAGTCAAGGTTTTAGGGTCAATTTATCCAATCAAATTCTCAGCCCATGACCCTTATCAAAAAGAAAAATTCTTTTGTCCTGTCTCGGCTGTGTATCAATTGAAGTCATATGCAATACTACAAACTATATACAGTTCTTTAATCATGCTATTATAAATGAATAAAGCCAAATGCATCAAAGCAACCAGTGAAGTTTGGAAGCCCACAAATCCTTTGCAGGCCCTGCAACTCCAAGCCTTTGCAGCCAAGCCAAAACCCCAAGAGCTCAATTGCCCTCCCCCCAGCTATTCCTTTTGGGAGCTAGCAGGCATTCTGCCTCCTAGACACACACACACACACACACACACACACACACACACACACACACACACAACACACGGAAAAAACCAAAACAAATCTCCAGACTTCCTTAGGAGTCAATGTCCGGTCCATGGAGGTGACTTGGACCTCAAAGTGCCCTAGCTGATTTCTGCCTCATTCTTGAGGATGGCATAGTTTGAGTTAGCAGGCTGGTAGAGCCTATTTCCATGTGTTAGTTGTGCTGTACCACATGTATTAGTTGTGCCCGTACCACAACTCCCTCCAGTAAGTATGAGGGCAAGGAACTGTATGGAGAAAAAAATATACCAGGTTCTCAGTGTATTCAAGTAAGTGGAAGGGAAGAAGCAACTCAGAGGGGGGTCTTAGGTGCCTTTTTCCAAATTTCTCTTTTCATGTTCAGTCTAGTCCCTTTTGTACTGTTTCTTCAGACTAGTTTAAGTTTTCTTCTGGCTTGTGTAAAATCAACCATTCCAGGCCAAAATCAAGGGAAATTTCTTCAATATTTTTTTCTGGGTTAGGAAAAAGAGCAAAATGCCCAAATTCTAGAGAAGGCTTTTAGTGACGGCTCAGATTACTTCCTCTACCCAGAGGAGAAGAATCCAGGTCAACATCTGCTACATTCACAAATGCTCATATCCCTATATCAGGTAGAATTATGAATAAAACAATTCTGTTCAGTGGTTTTACTCATTTCTGACTATGATCCCTGTTGGGCTTATCCTGGCAAAATCACTGGAGTGGTTTTCTATTTTCATCCCCAGCTCATTTTAAAGATGAGGAAACTGAGGTAAACAGAAGTGACTTGCCAAGGTTAGGTGATTTGTCCAGGGTCACACATTTAGAAATGTCTGAGACTGGATTTGAACTCTTTAAGATGAATCTTCCTGACCCCAGGTATAGCACTCTATATGCTACATCACTCAGCTTCCCTTAATAAAACAATACTTCCCCACAAAAGTTCTATCCCCAAACTCATCATCTTTCCTCCATAACTTGCTTCCTCATTGTGATATCAACCAATTTATCAGTTACTCAACAAATATTTATTAATATGGCAGGCATCATACTAAATGCTGGGAATACAACAAAAATTCAAGTCCCATTCCTTAAGGAATTTATACTTTATTTCTTAAGGTAGCTTTATTTTTGCAAATGAGAGCAAAGTTCTAACTACCAGACTTCCATGCTCAAATGTCAGGGACATCTCTAATACCTTTGGTGAGTCCAGTCATGTCTTCCAAAATAATGACTATATACATGTCTTCTGACATTAGATTATAAACTCCTTGAGACAAAGAACTATGTCATTTTCAGTTTTTGCAACCATCTCAGTTTCTGGCACATTGTCCTTCACTCAATGGGTGTTTAATAAACATTCATTTATTAAATAGAATTGCTGTTTTCAGCTAGGAAGGCTAAGTTTTGCAAAGGAATGACTTTCCCAGTGTTATAGAGCTAGTAACATTCTAGAGTAGGAGTCATATTCACCAAGGCCAATGTGCCACAGCATGATTCCCATCTGTAAAATGGGGCCATTTCTACTAAACTGCCTCACAAGTGTCTTGTGGGAAAGTCCTTATTTTATTGACTCATAGGTTTTAAACTCTAAAGGTCATCAAGTCTGACAAAACTCACATAACTTTCAAATAAATGAGTTGGAATTTGACCCTCAGTCCTCTGACAGCAAATCCAGATTATTTCCATTATATTCAGCTTCCTAATAGACTAGTAGAATGAACACCAATCTTATATTAGGTTCCCAATATAGACTTACTGATTTGATTTAGAGATGTCATTTCACTCTTTTGGGAAGAAAATTATCCTTGAAATGCTCTAGTTCTATCCTGTCCATGCTGATGGCAAAAGTACAGGACCTGGATTCCTGTTCCCTTGCTGCTACCTACTAGTGATATAGCCCTTCAAAGGCCATTTCAAGCTTTCTGGGCCATAAGCTTCTCATTTTACAATGCACTGGAAGGGGAGAGAATTGATGAAGTTGGTCAGTTATACCTCGGGAACTGTGCACCTGTGACAGTGATTGAAATAAATTATAAGAATTAAATTTAGAAAACTGCCATAAAAGATGAATGTATTGTTAATGAGAATGATCTTTTTTACATAAATTTGTTATGATTGGCTAAATTCAGCTCTAATATCAAAGGTAAATGACACCTTGTTGATTTACTAGGGAGTGGGTTTCTGTTTGTATTTTTAAATTCCAAGAAGTCATGGCTGAGGGCCAGACATGGTCTCTTGGGTTCAAGCCCTGCTTCTAACACATGCTGATTTTGCTACCCTAGGCAACTAATATAATCTCACTTAAGTTTTTGCCAGGCAGATTATGCAATGTCTAAGTGGGCTTCAGTGAAGGGAACTTCCATACTTGAAGTTCTCCATACAAATGAAATCATGATATTGAACCAATTGAATCAAAATAAATGAAAATTATAATATACTAATTTTCAAGTTAGTAATTATAGATAAAACTTAAGTATTTTGATGGAAATGCTCATTGTTACTATATCATACAGTATAATTAATGCCAATTCAACTTAAATTAATATTTAAGGGGTTTTTGTATTATAAAACTCCATTTAATGTTTTAAATGTTTCCCCAGGGAAAATTAAAGAATAAGCTATAGATGGATATGCTGATTATTATTAATTATGAAAGTACATTCTAATTTGTGATCCCTGTTTATGTCACTGTATTTCATTCTATGACTGATTACCTAACTTAGTTTCAGTTAGGTGTTCATGAAACCAAAGTAAGAACATTCCTTAATGGGTCTGGTACCTTTGGTTAGTTCCAGATATAGACTATACCCATAATCTTAGCCAGTCGACCCATTTATTGGCCATTAAAGGGACTCAATGAATTTATTCATGGGTATATTGCAACCCATACCACCAACAGAACAACAACAAATGGGAGGCTGAATGGGCTCCAGGCCTCATGAGAACTATAGATTGAAGGTTGGACATACAATATGTGTAAATATACAAATATATGTATAGATATACATGCATACACACATATATGTATATAAAAACATAAACATACTATAGTGTAAATTCTTACCAAGTACTTTTTCACTGCTGAAAAAAATCATAATAATTCATATTTCCAAGGTGTTATTGACGTGTATACCTCACAACTTCCTTCTACGGAAGTTAATATGAGTATTATTTTCATCATTTTACAGATGAAGAAACTGGGACTCTGATTTTGTCTACAGTCACACAGCTTGTGCAACAACTCAAATCTAGGTCTCTTGACTCCAAGTCCAGAGCTCTTGTCACAATATTCAGTCTACACAGTTTGGTCCTTACTCCATGGTCCTGGTCACTCAATGTTCAGGTCTTATGAAATTATCTGGTTTACTCTTTGGGTGATGTTCTAACTCAGAAGCTACTATTAAACATTGCTCTGCAGTAGCCAGTGACTGACTTTCAGTATTCTAGCTACCTATTGTCTTCTTTTGTAGAGAAAGACTCCACCAAATTCTCAAATGAATCTGACTGTAGTTCCATTTTCTGAAGAGGAAAGTGGTGGTGGTGGTGGGCATGGCATGAGCCAAAAGTTGAATAAGATAATCCCAGGAAGAATTTTCAGGAAGGGCTAGACAGAAAAGAATGGGGGATCCTTATGCTTTACTAATCCTGACCTTATCTCAGTTGAGCTAGAGAAAGCTTTGTCCACACCTCAGATAAGAAAAATCAGAGCCCTAGACTAGGGATCCTTTATTTTAATTTAATAATATTAATTTAAATTAATCCTTTACTTTAATTAATAATCCTTTTTAATAATTTTAATTATTTAATTTCATGAACCCCTTTAGCAGTCTGTGACCCTACCACCCATTCTCCTTTCCTCATAACTTTTTTTTAACGCAAGGTTTAAAGAAAAAATAAATTTCATTAGAAAATAAGGATATATATTATCCCTATCCAAGTTCACAGACTCCTTGAAATATAACCACAGTTTGGATGTCCACGTTCAGAACTCTCACCCAAGAGGCTAATACAGATGCTGGGACAGATGTGGGGAATCATGGTTACTGGAAACTTGAAGCATCCTAGGGAGAAGTAGGAGCAACCTCTGACCTGGCTCCATTCAAACTGTCTAACACAATCATGGGATTCAGAGTTGGAAAGAATTGCAAGGATCATTCAGTTTAAGTCACTCATTTTATGGATAAAGAAATATAGGCTCAGAGAGTTTAATTACTTCTGCAAGGGAGTAAACATCAGAACTAGAATTCATTTTTTTTTGGTTTGTCTGTATTAGGGTTTTTGTGTCACCTTTATTTAATTCAATTTATTTCATTTCTTTATTTATTTCAAGCAAAAAGGTCCCTGTCTAGATCTGAAGCCATGAGAACAGGAATTAGAAATAGAGGACCCAAGAACTCTGCATCCCACCTCACCTAGGGAATATGAAACTAGAGCAGAAAGCAAGTTCAGACGGAGGAGGAAGCCAATAATAATGGAAATTGAGGAATAGTCAATAAGACTGGGTGGAAAATAGGAAATTCTTCATTAGAGCACACTCAAGCTCAGCCCATTTCTCTTTCCAGTATCTCCATTTTCCCACTTCTCACACTATCCCTTATCTAATAGTTATTTTGATACACTTGTCTTTCCTATCAGATTATACACTTCTTGAAAGAAATGTGTATGTTGCTTCTCTCCTTGCACTCCCAGCACTAAGAATAGTATACATAGTAGATATTTTTAACAATGTTGAGTTTGTTGACAAGAAATGATGATTCTCGAGTGAATCAATTGGGGAATGCCTGAACAAATTTTGGTATATGTATGTTATGGAACACTGTTGTTCTATTAGAAACCAAGAGTGATGGGGACTCAGAGAAGCCTGGAAGAATTTGCATGAACTGATGCTGAGTGAGATGAGCAGAACCAGAAGAACATTGTACAACCATCAGTAACATGGTGGTGATGATCAGCCTTAATGGACTTGCTCATTCCATCAATGCAATAATAAGGGACAATTTTAGAGTACCTGCATTGGAGAATATCATCTGTAGCCAGAGAAAGACCTGTAGAATTTAAACAAAGACTAAAGTCTATTATCTTCAGTTTTTTAAAATGGTGTCTTATGTACTACATAATTTTTCTATCTCTAATATTTTATTTTCTCCTCAAGAATATAATTTCTCTCTCAACACATCCAATATATAGTATGGAAACAATGTAAAGATTATCAAACTGCTTCTGCTGGGGGTGGGGGGAGAAGGGAGATTGGTGGGGGAAACTAAAATTCAAACCTTACAAAAATGATGGTAGGAAAAACAAATAAGATATTAATAAAAATTAAAAAAAAGAAATGGTGATTCTTTCTTCCCATCATTCATCTTCATTTGGTCTGGAATTTAAGGGTCCTCCCCAATTTGACTCCCTCTCGCTATTCCAACTTTAATCCATATTATTCTCCTAGATGAACTTAATATTCATTTCAAACTAAACACTCGAGTCCATTTCCAACCTCCAAGCATTTACACAAGCTGTTCTCCTTCCCCCTAAAAAGATGCTCCCTTTTCACCTTTATCTCCCCCACACATTTACCCTTCTCTAATGCTCTCACAGATTACTAGATACACTTCTCTGATTTTTCCTCTTGTAAGTACTTTCTTTTCACAATTTTCCTTGAACTGAACTGATTCGAAGTTGTATTCTTCCCAGTAGAATGTAAACTCTTTTTGGAGCAGAAACTATCTTTATTTTTTGATCTTTTTCTTTTTCCCAGAGCCAACATAATGTTGGAAGAAAAGCAAACAATTAATAAATTAAGTTGAATTGAATTAGAGGGAGGGTTTATGTCTTCCTGGTAGTCAGTAGTCATGTTGGCAAGCCTTGACATCAGCTTCCTCCTCCCAGAGTCATCCTGAGAAGACTATCCCTGAAATCACATCTCATCAGAAAGACCTGTAGGTGGGTTGGGTTTGGGTGAGGGGACCCGCTCATTTTGAAAACTGAATTGTATCCTGCATCCCTGGGATAGGAAAACCTCCCTTTACTCCAGATAGACCCCGAGATGCTCCAGTTTCAGTTAAATTTTTATGTGCAAATAGACAGGTGCCGTGGGTTAAAAATTTAATGGAAAAAGCTTTCAGTTTGTATATAGAGAAATCACTGTGGATGCAGCACCCTCTTGTGGTCCAAATGGCACAGTGACATCTTGGCGACAAAGCTTAAAACCGACGTTTTCTCGGTTACCAACTTTTCTGGACTCCAACCATGGTTTGCTCCTTAGTTAACCTGAGTCTTTGGCTTCCCCTCCTAACACCCCCTTCCCTTATCATACAATGGGGGAAATATCCTTGGAACAGATGTTCTAATCAAATGATCAAACATCAGGGGAAATCGGGAGAGAGGCCAAGTCGACATATTTTCCTTTGCAAGATTGGATTGCATTGCTTAGTCTTGGTATTAGTGAAGGAGCTCAGATCTCAGAAAGTAGTCTCAGCTTTTACATATTTTCTTTGCTTAGGTCTCCTCTATGGGTCAGTTCAAATTAGATGTTTCTCAGTTTATATTTAGTTAGCTCTAAAATGATTCAGCCATGGTCATCCATGATTCTGTAGTACTAAAACAAAACAAAGCAAAGATAAAGCACTCTGAAGCAGCCACCTGTTAATTCTTTTTCCATTCCTGATTAAACCATGATTTTGTCTCTACTCCAGGAAGATGTTTTTTCCCAAATTGGAAGAGAAGTTGTGTGAATTTGGCTTGCTCCCTTAGCCTCTTTAGTTTTCAGTTTCATCTGGAAAATGGAGGTGGAGGTGGGGGGGATAAGGGAATGAACCTTTTAAAAGCTACAAGCTCTTTTTCAGCCATAAGTTTAGCTGCTTTATCTAGAGCTCCCATTTTTCCTCAGTAGCTAAAGGGAGGATGGAAAGAGGCTCTAAAAATGGTAAAATAAATAAGCAATGGTTCTAAGCTCTGAGGACACAAAGACAAAAAAACCAAACAGCTCCCTCAAGGAGCTTACATTTTCCAGGAAAAAAACGGCCAAATCAAAAACAAAACAAAACAAAAAAACAACCTAACAATCCAGCCTACAAAATCAAAGACATATTTTTTTCCAAGATACTGTGGGAGTGAAAAGGAGAGGGAGAGAGAAGAGAGAATAAAAACTCTACTGAAGTGCAGCATCTCCTGATGAAGTGGGTTTTCCATCTATTTGGATGCTTTTATTGGCCCACAGTTTTTGCTAGTTCATCTCACTGGAGAGAGTAACTACCATCATTGACAGACTTCCAGATACATGGCATTTAGAGAATTGATAAGAAGGTACATAGGGAAACCACAGTTTGGAGTTAAAGAAACTTATAATGATAAGAGTATTAGTGAAAAAAATAGAGGTTCACAAATTTCAGCTTTTATTTGCCTTATTCAAGAGGATGTAGTGGAGAATCCTTGAGGATGGGCTTTTGGTGTCTTTTTGTTTGATGCACTTTCATTAGAATATGCATTTCCCTATCTATTCTATCTGAACTTCAGAAGTCATTTTTTCCATGACAGGGACTCAGCAGGATACTGGGCAACAACATCCTCAGACATGAAGGAGTAAAAGCATCAAGAAGACCTAGAAATTATAAGTAATTCTATGCTCTCTAACCAGTAGAGGCTGCCATTTTGTGGGGAAAAAACCCCCAACACCATATTAAAAGTTCCTTCAGCCTAAAGAACTAGTAGCTCTGAAGTATATTGGGGGGGAAATATGGTTCACCTCAGATGGAGTACTCAGTTTTCAGCGAAGTCCCTTTTTTTTTTTTAAATCTAATGCTTTCCATCTGGGTTGACTTTAGGCATAAGGAGGTCAAGTGACTTACTGAAGCTCACAATGAAACAAATCAGCTGGGATTTGAACTCAAGGACTTCTCCAGTTCTCCGTTCTTTGCTGTAATCTATCAACCACATTGCTTCCTGGTTTTATCCTACTCTCTATTTAGTTGCATCACAGAACCAGTGTTCTGTCTGGCACAAGCTAGTCCTCCAGGCTGTCTCTGCTTATAGGAGACTCATGATTGGAATAAGAGGCATGTTCCAGGTCAGGCTTGAGATGTTTTGGCAGAACAATGTGGGGGAGATTGCTCAATCCTGCCCACAGAATACAGTACATGATGAAAGACATAATGGTTTCTTTCCTAGTTTTGAGATTGTTCAATTCAAGCACCAAGATTCAGAAAATATTTTTCCTATTATATGGTGTTTGCTTGTATGTTTCCTCTGTATATTATAAGGGAATCCCTTTGTTTATAAGTTGGAACCGACAAGAAACAAGTGGACAGTCATCATTCCATGACCAGTGACCTACTATGGTACTGGGTGATCCTTGGGAGCCAAAAACAAACCACATTACCAGCCAAGACTGCTACATATAAGAAGGAATTCCTAAGAGACAGAGAGTCTGGGAGGAGCTTAGAATATGCTCACACATTTATGTTTTTAAAATGCAGTTTTGCATTCATCTCTCATTTACTCCTAAGGGCCACATTTTAATTGCACTTTGAAAGTTTGAAATTTCCTAATTTAGATTTAGTTAAATCTAAAATAACTTAACTGTGGCCTTCCATGATTCTGCAGTATTCCTTTAAAAAAATAATGCATTAGGGGCAGCCAGGTGGTGCAGTGGATCTGAGTTCAAATCCAACCTCAGACACTTAATAATTGCCTAGTCATGTGACCTCGAGTAATTCACACAACTCTATTGCCTTAAATAAAATAAAAAAAAAATAATGCACTGATACATGAAAATATGGGCAGCATAAAATTCTGTTGACATATACATAGCAACATTTTTAACCCTTCTCTGTATAGCAACTTTTTTTTTAATGATTTCTTTAGGGCACCATTCTGTAAGTGACTTAGTTGTTTTAAAAGAGGTTCCATGAATCCCAGGAATATCTTAAGTAGGGTTACAATTATTATATTTTGTTAGAAATGCTTAAATACAACCTACATCTTTTCATTATAGAATTCTTCTTGAAGGATTATCTTTTGGCTCTACCAAAAATGTATCTCAAAATTGCAACTGGGTATACACAGGAAAAAAATTTCTCCCTACTCTGACCTTTCTCTGCTCAAGAAGTGTCAGACTTCCTATTTCCTTCAAGATATGGCAAAATTTGGGCAGCTAGGTGGCGCAGTGGGGGCAGCTAGGTGGCTCAGTGGATAGAACACTAATCCTGGAGTCAGGGGTACCTGAATTCAAATCCGACCCCAGAAACTTAATAATTATTTAGCCGTGTGACCTTGGGTAAGTCACTTAACCCCACTGACTTGCAAAAAAACAAAGACAAAAATAAAGATATGGCAAAATTTGTAGCTTATTTAAAATCCTTCACAATTTGGTTTCAGCTTATCTTTGTGGGTTCATTACTTGTTAATCTTCCTCTCTCTCACTCCTCCAGCTGTAGTAGCTTACTTGTACTTCCAAATATATGTGTACATATATATATATATATATATATATGTATATATATATATATATATATATATATATATATATATATATTGCTTTCCATCTTCTACCACTTTTTCATATTCTTGGAATGTGCTCTCTTGTCACCTCCACCTATCAGAAACCATAGTGCCTGCAGGCTCAGTTTAATATCCTTCAAGGGTCCTTTCCTGATTCCTCCGATTGCTAGTACCATGACTTATTACTGGCCATTTTGTACTGGGTAGAGGTGATATATCCCCTTATGGAAAAGATTGCTTCCATAAGGCATGGTGAAGTTAGGTAAAGGATTCTAGAATTGGAATAGCTTCTAGACAATGCTATAAAAGAGACCTTGGGTCTTCCTCCTTCAAGACTGATATGCGATCCATGAATATGAACTTTCTTTGCTTTTTTGCACTTATTCTTTCCTGTTTTAGGTGAAGGAGATTAGAGATGACTATAACCTTGTAAGCTTCAAAGGACAGGAGAAAAAGCCATGAGAGTTCAAAAACTGGAGATTATTTTGGGGATTTTCCAGAAGACATGATCATGTTGCAAAGGTAGAAATGAACTCATTTGGGTGAATCCTTTGTGGAAAATTAGTGAGGCCCCGCCCACTGTTCTCAAAGATCAAGGTAATGGGGGTGTGTGTTTGTATTTCTGTCTTCAATATATCTTTTCAGTAAATGTCTCTTTGTAAAAGATAATTGATATTAATTCAATGGACCTGGGACACTAATCACTGATGGCTGACAGTGGGGAATATGCTAGAGGACTAGAGGATAGAACTGATAGCAATAGTAAAAAGTCACTCTTGACTCTTCAGACAGTATCCTAAGATTCCTGAGAGGGAGATATAGACAGCCTCACTCTAAAAGAGTCCAGAGTATCATTACATATATAATATGTAATAATAAATATATAGGAATAATATATAATATTGCATATTTTAGCTGTACAAATATCACAGGGTAAATGCAGGACACATGCATGAACTTTCCCTTTAGGAGAATGTAAGCTGTGGAAGGTGAAGAGTTTTGCTTTTGTCTCTGAATCCCCATCATGTAGCCCCATGACTGACTGACATGTAATAGGTGCCTAATAAATTCTCATTAATTGTTTGATTGGTTGAAGTTTGGGGAGAGCTTTAGTGAAGAATACTTAGTTCTGTATTATGTATTTTTGGGATCATGCATCAGTCATTTGACATGTCTGGCCCTCAATTTCCTCACCTTCAAAAGAAGCGACTCAGTGTTTTTCTTCTCTATGCTGTTTCCAATCTGTGATCCTATCATTGCAGATTCACTTTCTTTTCTGCAGTGTTTAATTCTTCCCCTTTATGAGTTTTCTATTTTAATCTATGTCAGCCCACAGTGACTCTGTTTTTATCCTAAGAGTATATTTGGTGGACCTTTTCTCATTGCTATCTAAGGTTTATTTCAGTCCAAAGTAGTTACTCTTTGGAAGGCTATATATGAAATGCCTTATTTCTCTCCAAGTATTAGGAAAAGAAGGTGGTGTTTATAGAATTGACCTATACTTCTCCACCCCTTTTTCTTCTGAATGGTCACAGATGTTCATCCCATTAAATGTCTTCATGTTGTCACTTTCACATAGTACAGCAAAACCAGAGCAATTAATACAAAAGAATACCCTCCCCCCCAAATACCCTGCCACGTAATAAGGACATAATAGATATCAAAGAGATTTTCCAAAGTTCAAATGTGACCATGACTTCATTCCCATTCAGTAAATTCCCTATTATCTGTAGGATCAAATAAATTACTGTGTATGGCACTTGAAGATCTTTGCAATCAGACCTCATCCTGACTTTCCTGCCTTCTTATCTACTTGCTTTCCATTTTCTCTCTAGTTCTGGCCCACTTGCTTTACCTCACATAAGACAATCCATTTTTGGATTCCTTGACTTTACACTGTCAATCTCTCATTCCCAGAAAACTCTCTCTCTTTACCCTTACTTCTTCATCTTGGGATTCTCAGTCTTTTTCAAGACATAGTTTAAGCCGTGTGAGACACTTTTTGATTTTCCCCTCAGCTACTAGGTTCTTCTTTTTCAACCTTGACTTGAGTCATCTGTTTTGTGTATACATTCATACATCTCTATTTCTATCTCTATTCTTTCTATCTCTAGTCACACAGTAGAGAGAGAGAGAAGATTTTGTAGTGAGTAAGAACTGAGTTTACATCTGATTGTATAACCTGGTTATATACTTTTAGTATTTTAGCAACAATTCAACTCTAAATTAAAGGAAAAATATTGATCTCCATTTGTAGAGGGAATTTTCCCACCTTGAAGTTTCCTTTATAACAAAATCAAAGACCCAGTCCAAATCCCTATATTTGTACATTCTGTCTCCCCCCATTAGAATGTGAATTCTTTAAGGGCAGGACCTATATTCTTGGTAACTAGCACAGGGCTCGACACTTAGACATTACCTAATAAATGCAGGCTTTATTGATTACAAAGCCATGGACAACTCAAACCACTTCCCAGCCCTCATTTAAAGTACCCTGAGTTTCTTTCACTGAAGTTTCTGTTCATTTGCTGCATTGCTAAGGAGTCCATTGAAAGACCCCTCAGGTCTTTTCATATTGTCCTGGACTACAGAACAACATTCAACAGAAAGGAAAGGCCACAACTTGCTACTCATCATTGGAGACTCAACTAATTTATTTTCTTTCAGCACAAAGTATTTTTTGATGAACAATAACTTATTCTTCCAGTAAATATCAATGTATGGCAGATCATTTCCCTGGTAGGAAATGGAGATTACATTGCTCGAATAACATGTCACTGAACAGTCATGTATATGGTGACTAGGGAGCATGTGGAGCTATTTTTTTTTTTTGTGAAAGTTCCAAAGGATCCCAGAAATACAGCTTTCCAGCTGCTGCATTTCTGCCATCATTATTGTTTAACTCAGTAAGGAACAAACTTTCAGCTTCTGTCATTCTAAAACAGGGGAAGTGAACTTCAATTGATCTGACACTACCACAGCAATGTCATGTGATGGGACTCAAAATTCAATAAATTTAGGAACTTTATGGGGGTGAACAATTAATTACTGGCCAAATATAGCAGCCTAATTTTTAAGTTGATAATTTTGTATGACCCACGAATGGTGTTAACCAAATTTAAATGGCAGAAAAAAATTTCCCCATTTCTACTCTAAAAGGAAGGGTTTGAGGTGGTTAATTTGAGGGTAGAAATGTCTTGCCTTTTATCATATTATTGCTTATGTTTAGGCCTGGAAGTTATTCACCTGGTGGGCATATAATATTGTGATCGGAATGAGACTTTCTGACATTGGAATAACCTGCTGATTCATTGGAAATAGAAATTAAACCAATTGTTCCATGTTGATAAAAACAACCAGGTGTTCAATCAAGTTTTTCAGTTCTGTGTGAAATCTTAGAAAGTAGGATCTCATTTTAATATCACATTAGGAGAAGGAAAGTCTGGTCAACCAAGAAAGCTGAAGGGCTAATGTGTGTGGAATTGCAAGGTTTTTATTTTCAGCTATCAACAGACTGGGGGAAAAAAAAGCCAACTTATTTCTATTCCTTTACCCTTAATGTGGGTACTGAATAAGTTAAAGAACATTTCATCCCAAACACAGATTGCTTTCATTTCAACTAAGCTAATGTTTTGGTTCCTTATATATTTTCTTATTTTCATTAATGTCAAACACCAAACTTTTCTTTTCTTCTTCTAAAAAAAAAGATTTACAAGCGCTTACACAGCACTCAACACAAAGTAGGCTAAAGGCTCATAATAGTGACTTTTGCTTTTTAAAAAACATCCAGCAGACTAAAATAAAATCATTTTAATTAACTCCTTCCTGAGTAACTAAAACCTTGGAATGTGCTGAAAAGTTATAATAAATAAGGCAGTCAAAGATTAACCAGCTTAACATGTATTTTCTTTTAAATTAAACTATGTAAAATGTACAATATATTTCATGATGTACAAACCGTGTGTGGGCCCAGAGCCAAAGAGACTTTTCTTTAAGTGCCAAATAAATTTACGGAGTACTTTGCCTTTGAGAGAGAAAGAGGCATAACTTAGAGGCAATTTGTTAGGTAAAAATAACATTAAGGCCCAGCAAGTAAATCAGTCAACAGTTTTTGCTTTTTTGTTTTAAAGTGGTCAATATAGAAATGCCTTTGAATCAATAGGAGAAGCTGACTAATGGATTGGAATTCAACTCCAATCAAGTGCCACCAAAGGGACCAAATGAATTTGATGACCCACTACTCTACTGCTCTGACTATGACATGATTTAAATGACCTTTGCTCATGTTAAGGTAAGTATACAGTTTTTCTTATTTGATTACAAAGTTCCACAGTGTGTAAACTAATTATTCTTTACATGTAATTTCATAGAAACCACTTAAAGTCCACAAGGCAGTAGATTCTCATTTCGTGTTCTCACATTGGCCATTAGCCAGGCCATTTTTTTGTTAGGGTATCTTGATGGTAGTGCTTAAGTCCCTCAAATGAGCATGAAGGACATTTCTCTTTTAAGAACATTTCTTCTAAATGTTTATCTTACTTGAACACTACATCTCTTCTTAACTACATCCCTCTTAGGATGGAAAAGCACACCCGCAAGGATGCCAAATACTGCTCACACAGTCCGGCTGGTTCGAGGCCAGGCTGATTTCCTGTGGGTGTGGAGATTTCTTAATACATCTCATGATAAAGTAGCTTTGGGGAGGACTTGCCTATTGTCAAATGACTTGTTTTAGATCTTGTCTACTGTCCAATTTAAGGGGGAGGGTTGGGGAACCATAAACGATTTATGTGTTTGAAGAAGCTCAAAATATGTGGTTTGTAAAAAGCCCTAAGAACGATTTAGTATAAACTGGATCCCACTAATACACTGCTGCTGCCATCTGCAGGCCTGCTTGTAAGTCAGACTGTGAAGTCAGCAAAGTTGGTTTACAACTTCTTTCTTGTTTTCAAATAATCATCAGTAGGATTTAATCTCTTCTAGGGACATTTGTATTGCAATTCAAAGGAATAAATCTCACATTGTATAATACCTGAAAATCAGTCCAGTGGAAAAAATACTTCAACAGTAGGGTCTCAACTACTACTACAGAAATCATGCCTGCTTATAATGATGGCCTTCTGTTGTTGAAGCTAACTAATACAAGGTTGCTTCTTTTGCCAAGGCTAGAAATGTGGTCCTACTTTTACCTGCACTGAATTCATTATCCTTGTCTATGAAAGTAGACTTTTTTTGTTTACTGAAGAAATAGTGACAGAAACATAATTAATATTAAGGGCTGAGTGGAAAGACTGCTGGATTTGGAGCTAGAGGACCTGAGTTTGTAATTCTAATTCTGTCACTTAATCAAGTATAATTTTGGGTCAGTCTTGGAGTCTTAGTTTTCTCATCTGTAAAATGAAGGGATTGGATTAGGTTAGAGGTCCTTAAATTGAGTGCTATGGGGTTTTTTTGGGGGGGGCAAATACTTTTGTAGCTATATTTCAATATAATTGGTTTCTCATGTATTTCATTTGATGCATCTAAGAAGGATTCCACTGGCTTCACTAGGCTGCCAAAGAAGGCTTAAAACCCCCCTGGATTAAACAGATCTCTAAGGTCCTTTCTAGCTCAGCCTTTATGATGAAGTTATTCAAGAGTATTGCATGGGATTTATAACCCTTTCATCTTTTAAAGAAGTTTTGCCTTTCCTCTATCACTTTGTCTTTTGTTAACTGAGTTAGATACAATCACTAGTGACTTGACCTTGATTTTAGTGGTAGGACATCAGAAGGTATGTAGTATTGTACCTAAGGTTACAATTTAGGATTTCGTCTCAAAGCAATACTAAAAGGAAGGATGTTCATAGTGGCTAGAAGCAGTTCAAGATTATGGTCATTTCTTAAAAGCTCTAAAACCTTACTACTAAATCTTTCTCCTCATTGTTCACATAGACTTCATACTATCAAATCATTTTTCTTATTGTTCATAAAGACAGTGACTTCTTTTCTCAGCTATGTGACTCTATTCCCCATGAATACTATCCTTAAGAAATGGCTATCTAAATGGAGCATGAATTTTAAACTTTCAAAGTAGTGCAAAAAATATATATATTTTTTTACCACATAGAGACTTACGCTGATGTTACTATTCTGTTCCCACTCCCAAAGCAAAGGTATTGATAAAACAATTTAATTCCACTTGCCAATTGAAAGTCTTGAGGCTTCCAAGGCAAAAGTTCATTCATACTAATGGGTCCAATTTACTCTGGGAAATGTTTCTTATTTATATTGGACCTAAGCTGACTGTCCTATTTCCTGTGTGACCTGGACCATTATATGATTCTTAAATTCTCCTGTACTTTGTGAAAACTGACTTGTATTCTTGTTCAGATGGACCAAGATGCTTGTATTACCACAGAGGCAAGCAATATTTTATACAAGCTATTCTGCAAATGGCAGGTTGTTTGAAGGTAGAATGTCCTTCCCAAACACACTGAGGAAAGCTATTTTATGATGAGATGTTTTGAGTTGGAGCTAACTAGGGTGTCCTAGAAAGGATCCTAGGGAGCCAAGAAAAACATACAATAAAATTAAACAAATAAAACCCGCAAAACCGGGTATCTCCCATTCACCCCATTATGTAGGAATGTTTTTTTAAATGCAATTGTGCATTAATTTAGTCCTTTAAAGATTCTATTTGAAACAAACAAAAAAGCTCTCAAGAAAGAGGGATGAGTCCATTGGAAGATGGCATGGTGCTTGCATCACCTCTTGTAGATGTCTTCCAACCACTTTTCATCATCTTGCTCCTCATCATCTATTGGTTCTTCAGTTTCCAGTGGAGTAGGAATAAAGAACTGCGGCCTCACAGGTGGCTTGCTGATGTGAGACTTAAGTCCAAATTTACGCTTGAGGAGGTGGAACTGCTCTTTGACAAAGTAGTAGAATTCATACTCATATCTCATGCGTTGGTAGAGAATTTGAATGGCCTCAGGAGAAGGGACGGTCTTTTTTACTGTCACAGTCATGTTCCCAAGTTTTCTATGTTCTGAAAAAAAAAAAGAAACCAGAAGTTTATCAGTATCTACCAGATACGGATTATGAAATTATACATATGTGTATATATATATATACACATATATCTGACCCCACACATACCTATATGGCACAGTGGATAAAATAGAGTTCTGAGCCTGAATCAAAAAGGCTCATCTTTGTGAGTTCAAATTTGGCATCAGACACTTATTATCTGTGGGACCCTGGGGACATCACTGAATGCTGTTTACTTCAGTTCCTTAGCTGTAAAATGATTAGGAGAAGGAAATGGCAAACCAGTTCAGTATCTTTGCCAAGAAAACTCTAAATGTGGTCATGAAGAGTCAGATATGACTGAAAGACGAACAAAAATGTATATATATATATATATATATATATATATATATATATATATACACACACACACACACACACACAAACATTCCTCAAGCTCATTAATTAACTTTCTCTGGATAATACAATCTAGAGTTTTTTTTAATCATTAATAGTAACTGAAATAAGTAGCTAAGAGACAAAGAAATAGGAGGGAAAGGTCTGCTCTTAATATGACCAAGAAAATACTGATATTGGTCTTATGATTGATATTGACATTAGCTAGTTAAACATGCCATGTATAATAGACATTCTAGCTTTAAATTTTTAATTATATATGACATTCAGTACATTTCCATTTAGGGATATGTTTTTCAATAAATATGCAAAATTAGCAGTTTTGAAATTCTTGAAATATTTTATTTTAGGTGATCTTTCCAGTCAAAGAAGACAAGAAAAATGTGATATTTAATGTCCTATAATAGTTAAATAGGTACTTGAAGGACCTTGTGTATGAAAGAAAAGGACCATCAAGAATAATTTCCAGTTGGTTGGTACTGCTGTTCCACAATGAAGGATGGACTTTAACAGTCTCCAAAGAATTAAAAATAAAATAATATTATACAGATAGCATTGTAGAAGAGCAGGCTGAACCATAAAACCAAAGAAGAACCCTGAAGAACAGGAATAACAGATGACAAGGACTTTCATAAAAGAAGAGAAAGTAGGCAGATTATGGTGCGTGATGACAAGTAGTTAGCCTGAATACTTCCACAGAATCTTCATGATGTAAGGAGAAAGGAAGAAAGACACCTAGTGCATGAGGTGGGCCTCATAAGAAGATGTTGGCAAGAGCTGTATAGGATGGGCAGGCAAGGATGAGTGACAATAAGCATCATTGGAGAGAACTTTGAAATAAATATTATAAGATAATAGACTTCAAAGTACACTGTACAACACAGTTATATCATTCCATTCACATTGACTATTGATTTATGATTGTATATTGATGAAAGAAATTGATGACAGTAACCTGCATGAGAAACTTTTTGCAACAAAATCAATGGAAAGTAAATTTGTGCCTGAGCAGGTTAAAATCTACATTCTTCCTTTATTCTTCCCTCCACTTTAGGTTCCATATTGGCAAATGGAAGGATATAATGAGGAAGGTAACCTAGATAGACAGAAGGTTGTCAAACATGCTCTCCAAAAATCATTTAAAGAGATGGAAGATGTTTGATCATGGAAAGAAAAATCAACAGCTTCCTTTTGATGAATGAAGAATTATTAGAGTTGGTAAATATATATATCATATATTTGTATATACAAATAAATGTATATATTTGCCCCTGGAGAACTGACAAAGGAACAGTGAGTAAAATTGTGAAGTAGATTTAGGTTTGATCTAAGGAATAATTTTTTTAAACAATCAGAGCCATTGAAAAGTGGAATAGATTGCCTGAGAAGATAGTGAATTTCTTTTTTACAGGAGGTGTTTAAGGGGGAGACTAGATGATCACTTGTCAGAGAAATTATGGAAGGCATGGCTGGCCAAGTATGAATGGAATCAGACAGCTTCTGGGATTCATCCCAACTCTAAGATCAGTGTGTACCTTATGCTGCATACTTGATTTTAGTCTTAAGGACTGATTTTAGTCTTAAGGACAGTAAAGGAAGGCTCCAAGGCCAGCTCTGTCTTCATTCCCTACCTAGGTACACTCCTATGGATCGGACCCCATCAGGGAACTAATCATGCATGTGGGATTGTGTCAACCTTGGTACTGATTCTTTCTCAGTAACTTTAGTATCCTCTGTCCCTCTCATTGGAGAACTGGACAAAGAACTCCCAAATTCTTCATTAGAAAAGGGCTTCTCAGAACCAGGAAAACATTGTATACAGTAATGGCAAACTTACTCTTCTGAGCAATAGTGTAATCAAAGACAATTTGAAAAGGCTTGTGATTGAAAAAAGAACTATGGAATCTGAATGCAGATCAGAGCCCACCTTTTTCACCTTTAAATTTTTTTTTGTTTTTTCTTCCTCATGGTTTTCCCTTTTGTTCTGATTTTTTTTCTCACAATATGACTCATATAGAAATAAGTTTAACAATATCATGCATGTATCACCTATATTGAATTGCTTGCTGTTTTGGGGAGGGAGGGAGTAAATTTTACAAAAATGAATGTTGAAAAGTTTCTTTACATGTAATTGGAAAAAATATACTATTAAAATGTCTATGGTGGAAAGTTCATTGTATGAAAAGAATTAAACCATCTTGGTCACCACCAAAAAGGAATCATAGCATGGTGCTATTGTCACTCAGAGACACATGAGAATGAGATAGAGAATGCTAAGAGCATGATACTAAATTCACTATGTTCTTGGCCCAATAGCTAATATTGAATGGTCAATATAACATTCATTAAGAGTCAAAAAAGGGAGGGGGAAACTTCTAGATGTGCCACCTTTTAATTTCTTACTTTGACTGCATTTCTTTGGAACAGATTCTACCCTACCCCAGAGCTGGGAACCTTCTTTCTCTTTTCCTCCTGTTTTTTAGCTTCCTTTTGTGTGTCTTCTTTGCCCATTAAATTGTAACCTCTGTGACTGCAGTTTCTTTTTGTTTGTTTGTTTGTTTGTTTTTTTTAGGTTTTTTGCAAGGCAAATGGGGTTAAGTGGCTTGCCCAAGGCCACACAGCTAGGTAATTATTAAGTGTCTGAGACCCGATTTGAACCCAAGTTTCTTTCTTTTTAGTATTGTATTCTTCAGTGCTTAGCATAGTTCCAGGCATATTGTAGTTGCTAAATAAATGTTTATTTCCTGACATACAACTTATCACTATGTGAATCAAGGTATGCAGGTTGAGAAAAAAATGGAAATACTTCAATTATTTTGAAGGGTGCTTTAAATTTTTTTCTGAGCTAATTCCAATGCTATTTCTCTTCAGAGCTCATTGATGAACTACATAATATCCTCTTTCCACCCCTACTGAAAATAGTCTTATCCAATTTAAAAGTCACCATATGTATTATTGCTCTGAGCAGTCAGAATAATTAGCATGAAATACAAATCAAATCTATTTGCAGATAAAGATTAGACTGGAATATAATTCTTAAAGATTATAAAAAAAGTATTTTAAAAGTATCATTAGACTTCCAAAGTGACCATTCTGGAGGTTGTCATTTCAGAATTTTATTTACACATTTAAAAAAATTTATTTAAATTAAAAAATCAGTCTAAGAATTTATAATTATTCCAATATATCATGAACTTGCTTTATACAGTACCCAAAAATAGGTTCACGGACATATGTCCATGTGATTTTCTTAAAGTTAAATAAGGAATGGGAGAAAGATAAAAAACTTAGGATTTAGGTGGCTAGGTGGCACAGTGGATAAAGTGCCAGCCCTGGAGTCAGGAGTACCTGGGTTCAAATCCAGTCTCAGACAATTAATAATTATCTAGCTGTGTGGCCTTGGGCAAGCCACTTAACCCCATTTGCCTTGCAAAAACCTAAAACAACAACAACAGCAACAATTTAGGATTTGTATTCCCTTATTTAAGCTACTCACTAGATACCTTGCCCTTAAAGTTCTTGCATAATTTAATAGTTCCCCTATGCCACAGAAAAACTAAGACCCAAGGATTTCTAGGAATGTATTGATTTGAACTCAGTTTAATCACCTCAACTTTGCCAATATTTTCCAAGATTAATTCATAAAGAAGAGGGCTTGTCTTTCATGAACTGTTTTGTGGTTTCTGTGCTTTCTACTAGGTGGACACAGAAGCCCGGGACGTGGATAGACTGGTGCATCTCCTTTTCTTCTTTAGAGAAATAGTGATAGATCCTGGGGCATAAGTAACTATCATTTCTATTCCCTTCAATCAATCAATCAACATTTATTAGGCATCTTATTTTGTATCAGGCAAGTGCTGGGGAAACAAAAAGAAGCAAAAGATAGTCCCTGCTCTCAAGGAGCTTATAAAACTAATACAAATAGCATTCTGTAATGGGAAGTCTGTGTACCAGATAAGTTTTCCCTTCATATCCTGGCTTTTTAAAAGAAAACCTTGAACTTAGAATTATAGCACACTTAGAACTATAGCACCAACACTTTTCTCTTCCGCATGAGGAATCTGACACCTAGAAAAGACTCAGGTCACAAAGTAAGTTAACAAAAGATTAAACATGTCCTGATGCAAGGTGGTGGTGATGCAGTGGATAGAGCACTGGCCCTGGAGTCAGGAGGACCTGAGTTTAAATTCAGCCTTATATACTTGATGCCTACTATCTCTGTCACCCTGGGTAAGTCCCTTAACTGTGATTGCCTCCTCACAAAATTCCTTGCCCCCAATTTTTTTTCTAGAATTCTATTGTCCACATCTCTCTTTCATAATACAAGAAACATTCATCTTACTTGAGAGGTGATATGATATGGGACAGGAGTGTATATGGAGGTTTGGAAGTCAGAGGACTTTGCATTCAGACCCACCTCGGAAGCTAACTTCTTGAGTAACTTTGAGCATCATGAAACTTCTTGTACCTCTTCCTTTCCTGTAAAAGGGAATTGGACTACCAGGCATGTGAGGTCCCTTCTAGCTCTTAAATGATGATTCTACAAAAGACAGGAAAGGAGAATGGCCAGAGCAGAGGGGAATAAGGTATCTAGAAATCATAACTGAACCATCTAGCCATAGGTTTCCATTGGTCTGTTGTCTTCCACTGTTTCTTTCTAGAGTTCAGTCTAATAAAAGAATACCTACTATTAAGTGCTCCATTGTCTTGTTTCCAGATTTCAGTCTAATATAAGAATAGATACTATTTATATAACTATTAAAGGTTTGCAAAGTGTTTTACATAAGTTCTCTCAATTGGTATATACCTATTATTATGAGGCAGGTGACATTATTATCTTTATTCTATACATGAGGAAACTGAGGTTGAGGAAGTGACTAGCCTAGGACTAGCAGAGATATTGTCTGGGTTGTTTCTGTTCTTTTCACACTATGAGGACACTGAGATTCAGGTTGTGGACTGACTGGCACACTTTTTTAGTTCCTTAGGAAGTGAATTCAGGTCTTTCTAAGTCTAGCTTTATTCACTATGTTTCCTCCACACAAGTCCTAATTGGCTGTATCTTTTTATGCACTGCTTCTTTAAAAAATTTATTTATTTATTTATTTTGAATTTTACAATTTTTCCCTAATCTCACTCCCCCCCCCCCCAAAGGGGGCAGTCTGTTAGTCTTTACATTGTTTCCATGGTATACATTGATCTAAGTTGAATGTGATGAAAGAGAAATCATATCCTTAAGGAAGAAAAATAAAGTATAATAGAAAGCAAAATTACATAATAGGATAACATTTTTTTTTAAATTAAAGGTAATAGTCTGGTCTTTGTTCAAGCTCCACAATTCTTTCTCTGGATACAGATAGTATTCTCCATCACAGATATACCAAAATTGTCCCTGATTGTTGCACTGATGGAATGAGTAAGTCCATTAAGGTTGATCATCACCCCCATATTGCTGTTAGGATGTACAATGTTTTTCTGGCTCTGATCATATGCACTGATTTTTTAATAGAAGTGAATCAAGAGGGGCTTCTTGGTCATGCATAGATAGTTCTTGATGGTCTTTGTTTACTGTTCATTTTTCACTGAATCTTCATGACCCCATCTGGGGTTTCTTGACAAAGGTACTGGAGCAGTTTGCCATTTCCTTCTCCAGCTCATTTTACAGATGAGGAAACTGAGGCAAACAGGGGTAAGGGACTTGTTCGGGATCACACAGTAGGTGTGTGTGTCTAAGGTTTTGAACTCAAGTCTTCCTGACTCCAGACCTGGCACTCTGACTCTGGTCCACCATACACCTGCCCAATGGCCTCTACAGTTCTTTCCAAGTCTTGAGTTTCCATGATCCTTTGATTCTTACCTAAAGTTCAGACTTAAATATAGAAATGAATTCTGCCCTTTGAATATGATAGGATTTTGGGAATCATTTTACATATCTTGCTGTATCTGCATAATTTCTTTGTACCTGAATTATCAAACTTGCTTATAATAAAATACTTCCAGCTTAGTAGGGGGAAACAGCTATTATCAAATGATGTACAATGCAACCTATTCATATCACAGGCTCTTTACACTTTGAAAATATAGTGATAAGATAAGAACATTATCTAGATAATTTTAGAGGAAAGAATTTTTATTTGGGGCCTGCAATTATGTAAGTAACTCCCTCAATTATCTGTTTTGTTTTGTGTGGATAATGAGTATTTTTGATACAGGGTGAGGCTTTAGAAAGAACTACTGGGAACATACAAATTTAGGAAGAGAAGACCTCCCCCCTCAGTCCCCTACTCCCACTCCTCTTCTACCAAAATAACTGATTGGTGGAGCCATCAGTCGGCAATAAACACTCTATGCTTGTTACCCAGAGCTAGAGACAGGGGAAGGAAGAACACAAGAGGTCTTTAGATGAACTTTCTTCTTCAGTCATCCTTCCTCTGATGAAATATAGGAAGGTCCTGACTAAGAGTCCAGGGATGCAAATATGGCATGCTACCTTAGTAAAATGGGAAAAATTGTAGAAATGACAGACTCTTTATAATGTGGTCTTGGTTCTTTTCTGTTTAATTCTCTCTCTCTCTCTCTCTCTCTCTCTCTCTTTCTCTCTCATATTTCATTGGATGTTTGTTGCCAACTGATGGCTCCACCAATCAGTTATTTTGGTAGAAAAGAAGAGGGGACAGGGGGCTGAGGGGGAAGATCTTTTCTTCCTCTGTCTCTGTCTGTCTGTCTGTTTCTCTCATTCTCTATCTCTCTCCTGGTTCCAAGGCTAGTTCTCTAATAAAAACAATGTGCTCTTTGAGAAGGACAGGAAAAAATAAAAAAGTTTCTATGGAACCATTGATGATTTTTCCCACTTAAAACTTCCTAGTCATTTCATAGGTCTAATGACTAAATTCATTGATAAACATCTCTTAATCAGAAAAAAGTTATAAATTTTTTTTATCAGAAATACAGTAGATTTCCAGAGCTCCATAAAACCCTATCATTTAGATCACTTCTCATTAGCAATATATTTAATAAAGTGGCAATAGGCAAGAAGATGTCATGTAGAACATGGTAACCTCTACAGTCAGGGAGTTTTCCTTAATGAGAATCCCAAACACTGATAAAATCACAGATGCTATTTAAATGTAAAATAAGATTGGAAAGATATCACTGCCAGTGGAGCTAATGTAAATCCATATGAAGTCATTGATTTTTATACTGAAAGACTGGTAGATGAACTTGTGTACTTAATATATCAAAAGATCTTTCTTTCACCAACATTGCTATTCCTTCCATCCAGACCACAGCCTCATAGATGGTTTTTCCAGTGCCTTTTTCTTTTGTGGGTGGGAAGGAGTCTAGTAGCTGGTCATCTTATTGAATTTCTTGATGACACAAAGCTGGGAGGGATTTTTAAGAAACTGAATGATAAAACTGGGATATCTTCAAATCATGAAAGGTTAGAACAATGGGCTCAAACTAATAAAAATGTAATAGTGATAAAGGTTTTTAAAAAATCAACTCTACAAATTCAGAATTAGGGAGGTATGGGCTAGACAATAATTAATATTAAAAAGATTTGGAGGTTTTGGTGGACTAAAAATCAATGAGTCATGCTTAATAAAGAATTCTTTAAAAAATACCAACTGAATAACACTTCACTAGAAGCTTGTCCATGTATTCTTTCTGCACTTTCAGTATGACAGATGAGTCAGTACATTGCTATGTACTCCAGATTTTAGGAAAACCCCAGGATTTCCCTCCAAACATAACATAGATCTGAGTAAGTTACCAGCTTGGTTGTTTGAGGCAGGATCCAACTCTGGTTTGACTTCCATAAATGGCTCTAAAGGAAGGTATTAGGGCTTTAGGGTGGAGACCATTTTGTCCAATTCATAAAACAAGCATTCTTTAAGTTAATATACTTATTACTAAAATAAATTTTTTTTGTGGAGTTGGAACATAGGAGGAAGGCAGTGGGTAGGAATGAATTTCTATTCCTAAATGGAGATGCTATTTAAAAGCAAAAAAAAGCAAGAAAGAAGAAACTCAAACCTGGTGTGGTTTGGTGGAAAGAATCTACTGTCCCTGGAGAGACAGAATGTGCTTGAGATCCCTTTTTTATGTTTACTGTCTCTATGTCTCTGGGAAAGTCACATAACAACCTCCCTGGTCCTCAGTTTCTTCATCTGTTGGATTAAATGATCTACTAGTTCCAAATCTATAATCCTACAATCAAAGGAGTTTCCTTTTAAATTATAGATGGAACTAAGAAATGACTGTAAATAGTTCAGTACGAGCTTGTATCCTTTTTATCTTGGGACAGAGAAGACATTATTTAAATCTTGTTGGGGGAGGGTTGGAGGTGGAGATAGTAAAAAAAAATATGCCTTTGTAGCATAATGATTTTTTAATGGCCTATATCTGTCTCTCATTTATATATGAGCAGTAAAATATAAAAGAGAACTATTTTCTTTAAGGATTCTGAAACTCAACATCATATAGTCTTCCTTATTAATAAACAGCCACTAGGAATCAGTATCAAGACTTCTGTTATGCCCATTCATGTGATCCATGTAGGCTCCAGATACCATGGGAAATCCTGTATAGTGATAATATCTGCTCCTCCAAGCATTTGTATGGATAAAATTTCTGTTTTTTTTTTTAAAAGTCTATAGTGTTAACTATTTTAAATAGTAAACTTCATTGGGGTTCAAATCTAGCCACAAAAGTAAAGATTATTTTTTCAATAATCACATTTTATAGCCTTTTAAGCCTTACAAAAGCCCTGTGAAGGAAGAAAGATAGATTGTATAATTCTCTTTTAATTGATGTAGAAACTGAGAAGTTATCCATGATCAGTAAAATGTCATATTTGTACTTTATACCTTCAGACTTTCAAGTTTAGAGTCTATAAAATATGGCAAATTTTAAATTTTAAATATAATGGTATAATATAGCAAAGGAGTCAATGGGTGATAAAGGAAAATAGTGGGAGGAAGAAAAAGGAGAGGAAGAAGGGGCTAAGATATTTCACATATGAGTCAAGAAAAAAGCTTTTTTTAATAGAGTGGAATGGAGGAAAGTCAAGGGAGAATGAGTGAGCCTTCATTCTCATCAGAAATGGCTCTGAGAGGAAATAAAATACACACTCAATAGGGTATAGAAATCTATCTTACCCTAGAAAAAAATGAGAGGAAATGGCTGGGATAAGGGGGAACAGTGGGAGAGAAGGGGGGAGTAGGTGATAGAACAGAGGGAAGATCATAGGAGAGGGTACTAGGATACAACACACTTCTGAGGAGGGCCAGGGTGAAAGAAGAGAGAGAATGGAATAGAAGAGGGGGGGGATAGGTTGGAGGGGAATACAGCTAGTAATAGCAACTGTGGGAAAAATATCAAAGCAACTTTGCTGGTGGCTATGGTGGGGAACGAAACTCATCCCAGAGACAGAGCTATTGGAATCTGAATACAGACTGAAGCATATTTCTTTTTCTCTCACTATTCTTGAGGTTTCTCATCTTTTTTCGGAGGAGGGGGGGTTTATGATTATTCTCACAACAAGATCACTGTATTAATATAAAATAAATAAACAAAAAACACAAAAAAGAGGGTTGGTTGCTCAAAATGTTCTGAGCAGAAGGTGATGAAAGGTTACCTTGTTGGGGAGGGAACTACATCTGATGAATTTGCTTTGTATAGCACTGTGTGAAATGGGTAGCTAATACATATGAAAGAGAATTAATAACTACACCAAATCTTCATTTTTTTTGAATGCCATTATTTATATGAAACTTGTATCTCTAAATACCCTCCTTTGTGGTCGTGAGTATAGGGTACTTGTGGTGTCTATTCCATAGAGAGACTTACAGTACACATTTCTAAATTAATGCTTGGAGGACATATAGAAATTCTCCTTGGGTAAGGACTTCTCATTGTACTATTTAATGATGAGGACTTTCTGGGTGCAAATAGCTTTAAGGGAAAACAATATATATGAGACTCATTACTTTCTGATGATTTTCCTGGAGGTTACACAGTAAATAGTTTGCCATTCTTGATTTTTGATCTAACCTGCTGGAGAATTATGTTTCCATTGATCCAATGGAATCATTAAGTTGGATTTAGAAAAGTAGAATTGATAATTATCTTCATACACTGTAGAAACAGAAAAGCAAGTAATTTCACTTTAGAATATGTTTTTCTAAAAGAAAACTTTGAAAATGGCATGGACACTTGATTCTTTTTAACAGGACATACTATATAATTCAATATCTAGAATTTTGTGTCTTCCATTGGTGTCTATACAGAATATTGCAAAAATGTTTGTACAGTTTAAATTAAATTTAATTCTTTAGGAAATATAATTATTGCTAAAATTCTTTTTTGGGAGTCTGGGACATGAAGGGGTAGCTATTAAAACCTAAAACTGCATTAAGATTTTTGGAACATATATAATCTAATGTTTAGCTTGTGAATTTGTAATTCTTTGAGAATGAAGGCACTGGTCATGCTATATTTCTTTACCTGTTGATTTTCTCTCTGAAGGCATTATGGAGAAAGAGAAGTTGTGGTATCATTAAGTAGTTTTCAGTTCCTTCCTTTTTCTTTTTTTCTTTTTTGACCTTAAAGGGTACAGTTATTTGTCATTCTCATGTGTTCGTCAATGTCACAAAAATCAGTGTAAATTGGAAACTGGAATGAATTATGAATGAATGAATGAATGAATGAATGAAAGGGGTAGGTGGGAGAACTTTTGTATCCTTCACATATAGTTATCAAAATGACTTTTGATTATTTATATTTACATACAAATGAAAATCTCTGAATACTTGGAGAGGGAACTACATGGAAATGGACACTTTTGCACACTCCATATTCTTCATATTTATTATTTTTACTGAATTTACTGAAATGCATGTCTGGTCATTTTTTCCTCTCTAAGGATCTTTGCTTGTGGCATATTACTTTCAGTGGAAAGAAGGCTCCATAAATATGAATATACAAAAAAGTAGTAGACTTTTACCTATTTGACTAAAATTCATAAAAAAGATATCTTTTTTTTTTATTTTTTGCAAGGCAATGGGGTTAAGTGGCTTGCCCAAGGTCATACAGCTAGGTCATTATTAAGTGTCTGAGGCCAGATTTGAACTCAGGTACTCCTGAATCCAGGGTTGGTGCTCTATCCACTGGGCCACCTAACCATCCCAAAAGATATCCTTTTAATGTTCTAGCCTTACTAGTGGGTTTTAAAAACATTCCTTTTGTCATTAAATATAATGAAAATTATCATACTAAGGGTAGGGCTGGCCTTGAATTCAGGAAGCCCTGGATTCAAATCCTACTTTCTTCATATACTTGGTTGTGACCTTAAGGAAATAAACTAACCTCATAAAACTCCTGGGTAAATCTTCAGGCCTATAAATTACAGAAAAAGTTCCAATCTGAATTAGTTGAGGGAGTGTCTCACTGGGAGGTCCATGCAAACACACACACGCACACACACATCCACACATCCACACACAGAGGAATCTATATATGATACACACATATATATGTATATGTAAAAATATTATATTCATGATCACATTTCCTTCCTTTCTCCCTCCCTCCCTCCTTCCTTCCTTCCTTCCTTCCTTCCTTCCTTCCTTCCTCCCTCCTTTCCATCCTTTCTTCCTGTTATAAATTCTCTTATCACCTCCAAATCATTCTATTTGAATTCCAACTGAAGAAAAATAGCAACTAATTCTTGAGAAGCCAAGGTGTGATAGAAGATGCCACAATCTTGATAATATTAAGTATACATTATAAAAATGCATGTACCTCCTTTCAGACAATGATCCTGCTCCAGGTGTATATCACTGACTGCAATTATTTAATACAAATGCCAAATCTATTAAAGCAAAAACATCTGTGAGCATGACCAAACTCTGTTAAAATAATGTGGTTCATTTACTGGACATTTTGCCCCCATTTTTCACTGCTTTTGAATTCTGTGTCCCCATTAGCAAAAATAAAATGCTTCATTTAGAAAGCAAATATTGACCCAATGGCAAATGAGACTGCCATGGTTGTAATTGAAATTATGGATTTTTCACCAGCCGTCAAAATCGAGTGATAATATACATATCTGATTTGAGAAGAAGGCCAGGTTATTCAGCTTACCCCTGGAAGGTTGGTGCTTGAGGTCCCTTTTCCTCAAGGACAGCTTTCACTAGCCAGTTCATGTTAGATCTAGCACACCCCTGAATTTGCCAGTGGAATGTTTACCAATTGGTGTATTAACCAGATAGTCAAAAGGTTTGTTCATGATCTGGGTGGGGAATTTTGAGGTTGTGTATATGTCACACTAAGCAAATCTTGGAAAGATTTCTTTTGACTGTGACTATTGATTAGGAACCCACTTGCTTAAGGCTGGGTAATGATCAGTATTCTACTCTGAAAATGGAATTAAGCCAAGCCCATAAGTAAACTTTGCTTTCCTGCCCAGGACTTGGGCATTTTTGAGAAAGAAATGGTCCTCTCCTAGGCTACAGTGACATTATGTTTGGACTAGTTCATAATCTTCAGTGCTCTTAAAAGGTCTTTTAATGTAAATAAAAAGGAAATCACAGAATTGCTCCTTGAAGTCACCCTTACCACCTCTCTTCATCTGTCAAACAAGCATAATGGAAAAATGATGTAGGCCTGGCTTTATGCCAGAGTAAACACTTTGGAAATGCAATGTAAACCCAGCTGTTGTACCAGAGGACGGGGCCCCATTTTTATGACCTTCAAGATGCTTAGCTGTATGCAAAATCACAAAACTTCACCACTCACTTTTATTATATTTTTCAAATTCTATGGGTTCTATAACAAGTATTCCTTAATTGCTGCCTAATGTACATACCTGAAACTAACCAAGACCTATTGGGAAAACTTCTTCTTCCTGCATTTCAAGCTTATCTTAAGCTGGTGTGATGGAAATTATAGAACAAATAAGAATTTCATAACTGAGTATAACAAAATTTTATTATGAATAAGGAACAGAAGAATCATATACTAAGTAGGGCAGGAAGACTGGAGTTCACAATTGGCCTTAGAAACTTAATAGTTGTGTGACCCTGGGCAAGTCATTCAACTTCAGTCTGACTCAGTTTGCTGTACTGAAGATAGTATCAATGTCTACCTCCCAGGATTGTTGAGGATCAAATGAGATGATAATTGTAGAATGCTTTATGAATGGTAGCTATAATCATAATCATCATTACCATCGTTATCATTTTCAAATATAAGCTCCACAGGAGTGGAAGCAGGAAGTTTCCAAACACAACTTTTCTATATTATACATCTCCAAAAAAGTGTGGTTCAATTGTTTAGGTCAAGTAAATTTCAAGAAAAGTCCAACTCAGAAAGAGGATAATTCCAAGTTTTCTCTTTGAAATAGCTGTGATTATAGTCAAGGTCAGACTGGCTATAGCTGGAGCATTTGTGTGATAGAAAGCAGCGTCCACACACATCTGAAGGCTAGCCAAATGGTTGCTGATCCCATAAAACCCCACACCACGCTGGGCCGTCCTGAAACTGTGAACATGATGCTTGTCACAGATTGAGTAAATTCATTTCCTGAATTACAGAGGGAGGCCACACAGTTCAAACCCATGAAATATAGTTACAGTGTGTGCAGCCTCCCCTGCAGCTGGATCTAACGGAAGCAAATATGTGTCACTGTGGTTTTCAGTGATGTACGGGTTGAGAAGGGCCCTCGTTTGATATGTCACTCAAATGATTGATGGGATGCTAAGCCTAGCTTTGCAGTGGTACCCCAATTAGAAGGGAGAAGGAACAAAAAGTTCTTCATGGCAGATCCAGGACTGAGTACTGGTAAAGTAAACAGAAGTTTCTTGCAGTCATCTTTGTGTAGCAGAAAAATATAAATAATTGCAAAAAATAAATAAGTGAACTTACTGAAAAAATAAATTGGGACTATAGCTCTTTGAATTGAAAAATGAACCTTTCTTCACTGGTTACTTCTATGTAACATGAAGTAGATTTTCTATTTTTTGTTTGTTTTGGTGCTTCTTAGAATGTTAGCTCTTTGAAAGTGAGGATTGTCTCATTCTTTGCATCCCCTCTGTGGAGCAATATTCCTGATATATAAGAGGCTTAATCAATGCTATTTGATGGATTGCTTGGTTGCTAGAAAGTGCCTGGGATCTCTGAATATAAGAAAATAAAAATATTATTCAAGTAGAATATGAATTCCTGGAGATCAGAATCTGTTTCATTTTCATCTTTGTTTATCCAGCATCTACCAAAGGGCCAAGGTTACCAAAAATACTTATTAAATTGAATTCAGATTATCAGATGCAGTCATCTGAAAGGAGAGAGTAGTTAGATAGTGTCTGACGTCTATGGGCTGGAACAGTCAAACCTGCAGTTCATATAATGACCATAGGTGCTGACACCCTTTAGGAATATCTCCAGGTTGATAAAGCCACATGTTTTCAAAAACATCTGCACATGAATGCTTGAGGTCATAGCAGGGTAACTGATATTCAGGTTAGACCTGAGGTAGCTTTAATTCTGATTTGTTTCTTCTCAGAAAGCAGTCAAAAATTTGAAATAATCACCTTCTTTCCTCCTCCTTCTCCTCCTCCTCCTCCTCCTCTCTCTCTCTCTCTCTCTCTCTCTCTCTCTCTCTCTCTCTCTCACTCTCTCTAGCAAATTGATTAAGAAAGAGTTTGAAACCCTATCGATCAGTTCATTCAACTCAATAAACATAATCTTTAAATAAACACATCAATTAAAGAACCTAATAAATTAGCTTTTTTGATAATAGTAATGACAGTGAAATGTACTCTAGTGACCTGTATTTTGTGAACTTTTTTAGTTGATAGACCTCTCTCTCTCTTATAAGTAGGAGTCAATCTTTTTTCTTGCAAGGCAATGGAGCTAAGTGACATGCCCAAGATCATACATCTAGGTAATTATTAAATGTCTGAGGCCAAATCTGAACTCAGTTCCTCCTGACTCCAGGACTCTATCAAGTGCTCCACCTAAGTGCCCTGAGTAAGGGTCAATCTTAATGTCATTTACCAGAACAAGAACTGTCATTCTTATGCCTATTTTATTTATTGAGTATATATATATATATATACATATATATTGCTGAATGAATGGATGGATGGATAGTTGTCAATTATCACAATAATCCATTTGTTCTCTGTGGAATGTTAAACATGGTGAAATTTTGAAAGACTCTTGAGAGGCTTTGGATGAAGTAGCTGTTTATGGAGACCTAGTCATGAAGATGTAAGATATTTAATCTCTTGTCTAAGCATTAAAGAAGGATATTTAAAAGAAGGATTTAGTGAGTGGTGTTACTTAAAATAACCCATTCCCTATAGGGAAAGTGTGAGATGAAGTTCCAAGGATGCTGTCAGTCCTACAGGAAGAAAATGAGACTTCAAAATGAAACATATCATCAGGGTGTTTGTTTAGAATATTACAAAATTGTTGGACAAACACTTGGTGCAAAATGCTTGCAAGTTTGCCCAGCCTGGGTCCCTCCTCTTTCCCCATCTGTGACCTAATATAAGGTTTTCAAAGGGATGCTCCAAAGCACATTTTCTACATGTTTTTGCAAAGTGCAAAGTAAAAAAAAGAACAAAGTGAATCTGCAACTTGTTTGTTTGCATGGAAAATATAATCCTACAAGAGGGCTCGAGCAATTTGTTTATTTACAGAAAATTTTATATTGAACAAGATAATACAAGTGTTATCAAAATGATCTGCATTAGACATATCAGGAGACTGAGGCTTCTACCAGGGAGAAAGGTGTTAATGCTTGCTATTAAGACTTGCTAAAGATAGAATGTTTTGGATTTTTAAGTTCATGGAAGTTTAAGTGGTATAAAAGAGATCTGATTTTAAAAAATGTGGAATATGATTTTAAAAAAGAGTGATTGAAGCATGTCTGTCTAGAAATTGTTCTGATATAATTGGAGATTTGTTAAAGAAGGCAAGTCATCAAAGTTGAAGTTGCTAGAATTGTTGAAACAAATATTGTTATTGAATTACTTCTGTAAATAGTTGGTGAGGAGAACAGTTTTTATCTCTTTTTTAAGAGAAGAAAATTTCTTCCTTCTGATTAGGAAAAAATGGGAGAATGGGAGGCTTTTATGTCATAGCCATATGGTACATAGAAAGGAGAAAAAAATGGTAGATGGAGGGCACAGAAACCTGTGGAAAATTACTTTAGTATCAGACTACAAAGGAGGGCAGTCACAGGGATGATTCTTTAAGCTGAGTGACATATTGCCAGCAGCTGTGAATGTTCTGATACCAATGGGAAGGTTGAGGAAAAGTTGTCAGAATGGCTTTGAATTGCTAAACTGGCTTGAAGTTGGAGCTATTAACCCACTCTGAGTTCTTTTTCTCTAAGATAAGGGCAGGATAAGTTATAAAGTAGCAGTATAATCAGTCTTGGGAATAAGAACAATATTTTATTAAACAAGGAATAGGTTCTTATTTCTTGAAAGAAAAAAACTTTGAATCATATGCAGATATGTATATATATTTATGTATTTTACTAGACAGTGAAGATAGAAAGACAACATAAAACACTAAACAATCTTTGTTTATAATTACTATAATATATATAGTATTTATTTACTAGGTAGATGCAAATATAACTTTATAAGAATATATAACTTTATTTACTGTTTCTATTTTGATAAAATTTTTTTAGGATTTTGCAAGGCAATGGGGTTAAGTGGTTTGCCCAAGGCCACACAGCTAGGTAATTATTAAGTGTCTGAGGCTGGATTTGAACTCAGGTCCTCCTGACTCCAGGGCCAGTGCTCTATCCACTGCGCCACCTAGCCACCCCAAGAATTTTTTTTTAAAGAGGGAAAGCACTGAAAAAATTAATGGGTATTTTTACTTCCATTTTTATCACCAGTTAGGTACATAGTAGGCCATTAATAAATGATTTATGCTAGCCCAAGCACACTGGAGATAAATTATTTAATAAAAGAGAAAAACAGACACACTTCTCCCTCCTCCATGGGAAAATGAACTTGAAATTACAACTAAAAACAAATAAGATAGTAAATGTGGCAAGGCAATTAGATGATATTTGTTGCTTAACAAAAATAAGAAACATTTTAAAAAGCATTTACATGAGTGGAACACCATATGGCGCTGTGGGACCAGGGGTTTAATAGTGAAGAAATTAAAAAATACCTGTTCACTGTCCTTAGAATTTAACACTATAAAACATGTGAACACATATGACATAAGAAAATTTATAGAACTATATTAATAAGGGCAAAGTAATTTAGTGTAATTAGACTAACTAAATGCTCAAGAATTGGAGAGAGATCAGAACCATAATGAAGGAATTCATGTAGAGGGGCCAAAAAAATCAAAAGATATGAAGCTACTGAAATAAAACATATAATCCATTTCCTATGGTGGACAACAGTCTCTCTGACTCCTTTTGCAGGGATCAGAAAATAGTTCTTTGCTCATAATCACAGTTTTGGAATATGAAAGTATTTAAGTAGGATTAAGAAAGCAAAATGCTTTGATGCTAGTTAAGTGATGAGAAAGGTCTCCTGGTAAAATCTCTGGTGGGGGAATTGACTACTGAGATGTTTAATTTTACAAACAATTTAATTCTCTGGGGCAGAAGTGGGGAGGAAGAATGAGTATGGATAAGTAACAGTCATAATCCTATTCAAAATATACTCAGAAGATAGACATTCACAGATGTTTGGGGCGGAGGAAGAGAAGAATTAAATGGCAGTATTAAAATGAAAAGCTCGAGTTTCTCTACATATAAGCAAAAAATCAATTTTCATATATGCAGATACACACACTATCACTATATCTTATTAGTATTAGATTGAGCAAATCAACTGGCTAAAAATTGGGTGATACATAAATATGTCAGTTTTATAGATTTTGAATTATATTAATTAACTATCATTAACAGTATCTTCCAAATATCGCAAATATGTCCAGTGGCTGAGTAATTGATGAATCACTTTTCAAAGACATTACCTTTTCTCTACATTTCTCATATCTGGGGGAGCGAAATTGAATATAAATTTGCTTTTTGATTTATGACTTTGTAATAATCTTTGCTTCTTGATAAATCAGCCATGTGCTGGGATAATTTGGTGTCTGGACTGTTTGAAGACACTGCAACTCAGAAAGCTAAAGCCTATATTCATTCAGTATGTGCAAGTCTCTCTGGTTTCACTGAGGGCAGGCTGCTTTTTTTTTTTTTATCATGAGCTGAGGAACAATGAATTGAAATCCTATTTTCATTGACCAGACCTAATTCAATTCAATTCACAAATAGTTATTAAGCAACTATTATGAGTAAAGCAGTCACTTTTGTGATCTGAAGCTTAACATAAAATAGTGACACTGCATACCATCATTTCAAGACTTTCTATGATAATAGTTACCATTGACATTGGCCTCCAAGCATATGTATATGTATATGTATATGCATATGCATATGCATATATATATGTATATGTATATGTATATATATATGTATATGTATATGTATATGTATATAATCTCATTTGAACTTTATGGCTACTGTATGAAGTTGCTACTACAGGTGGCTTTTCAGTTTATAGAGAAAAACACATCTCAGAGTTAAGTGAGTCTTCTAGGGTCACACAGCTAGAATTGTGATCAAAGCTAAATATCTCATGACTTCAGGTCCAATATTCTTTTTTTTTTTTTAGGTTTTTGCAAGGCAAACAGGGTTAAGTGGCTTTCCCAAGGCCACACAGCTAGGTAATTATTAAATGTCTGAGACCGGATTTGAACCCAGGTACTCCTGACTCCAGGGCTGGTGCTTTATCCACTATGCCACCTAGCCGCCCCAAGGTCCAATATTTTTTGGGGGGGCAGCTAGGTGGTGCAGTGGATAGAGTACCAGCCCTGGACTCAGTTCAAATGAGTTCAAATCCGGTCTCAGACACTTAATAATGACCTAGCTGTGTGGCCTTAGGCAAGTTACTTAACCCCACTGCCTTGCAAAAACCAAAACACCAAAAAAAAAAAAACCAAACCAAACCAAATCCAATATTCTTTCTGGATTAACAACATGAATTCATTAAGTATCTACTGTACAAGAGGCACTATGCTAGACACACACACACACACACACACACACACACACACACACACACACACAGACTCAAAAATATTTCCTGACCTTGAAAAGCTTACATTCTAATGGGGAAAATGAATGTACATATATATTTACAAAGTATATGGATAGGATATTCTAGAGCCATATAGAATTAGCTTTTGAAAGCTCATTGTTAAATTTTCAGTGTGAGCATTTATTCCTCATAAATAATCAAATGTTACAAATCATGAACTGATTCATTGTTTTGTTGATTGTCTAGACTTAAGTGATGAAGAAAACGTTATTGCACATTAAACTTAAATACATTGTTTCCCCTTTGAAGAGTCAGTTGTTAAACAATAACTAGCATATCACTAGGATAGGCCTAGACCTATTTTAAGTACTGTGATTTCATTAACATGGGAAATCTCTAGTTGGGGAAACTTCTACCCATGCACGCTAACATCTCCACAACTTCAGAGTTTTATTCATTCATTCATTCATTCATTCATTCATTCGGGGTTTTTTTGCAAGGCAAACGGGGTTAAGTGGCTTGCCCAAGGCCACACAGCTAGGTCATTATTAAGTGTCTGAGACCGGATTTGAACCCAGATACTCCTGACTCCAGGGCTGATGCTTTATCCATTGTGCCACCTAGCCACCCCAACTTAAGAGTTTATAGTGTATCCCTCCTATCCTTATGAGCAAGAGAAACTGAGGAAGATTGGCCACTTGTTGAGCTGGTCTTCAGTGTTAACCTTATGGGACAAAGTAGAAAAGAGGGCACAGGATGGGTAGCCTTGTATGGATTGTGTTTATGTGTTGAAGGCAACTCCAGGATAAATGAGGTTATAAATCCCTTCGAATATTTCAGCATTGAATATGTAAAAAAAATATATAAATATAAGGCACAAATGAGATATTTGTAAGCACCTGGAACAGGTCCATAATTCCTGGAACAGAATAAATATAAATTTTTAATAAATGCTTGAGGGGACTCAAGAAAGGTCTCATGTTAGAAGGAAATGAGGGACTATAAGAGCAGAAGCAAGCGGACATTTGAGGCATGGGGGAGAAGTGCCACACAGTATCTATTTGATACGTACAGCATAGAATCTAAGAAATTAAAAGTGCTTCATGTACATTTAAAGTACTTGTAAAGATTGGTATCAGAATTCCATTATGTCTTCTAAACATTAGAAGATAGTCTTTTTTATGAGTGTCTTTCTCGCTAAAAATTCATCACTTGGTGATCAACCAGAATCTGATGGTGAGCATTTCCTCGCTTAGGTACTATCACTTTAGTGAACATAAACTTGAGGGCAGGACTTCTTTTTCCTCCATATTTGTCTTTGTATCCCAACTAGTAACACGATGCCTTCCACAGAGTTGATTTGAATTAAATTAGCTAGATGGAAATTACATAGCCACTGACAGATCTGTACTTAAACCTTTCCAGATTGACCTTGTGTTCCATTACTGGAACCTGTGAGAACCATTGGTCTTCTTCTTTACCATGATCTGGCATTGAAAAAAACTTTTGTGAATATGTTGAGTATGAGTTATAGGAGTTAAAAAGAGGCACATCAAAGGAAAGGAAAATACTGAAAATTAGAATATCCTCATTCAAATCATTCACATTATTAACCAATGAGGTTATTAAAGGACTATTTTGTTAGTCTTTAACAAAAAAGATTAATTTTATTTCAAAATTAATACATGAAACCTACCAACTTAACCATCTACATCAGGCCTATGAAGAATTCCCAGTGAAAATTTCTCTGAAAGAGGTTTTTTAACCTTTTTTTGAGTCATTGATCACTTAAATAATCTAATGAAGTCTGTGGACTCCTCAGAATAATGTATTTAAATGTGCAATATAGAATGCCTAGGATGATAAAAGAAATCAATTTTATTGAATATAGTTTCATATTTATCCATCTGTCTTGAAATAATTCAAAGACCCCAAGTTATTTTTAGAACTTATCTATAATGAGAAAATGGTTATATCTACTCTGAATCAAAAAGTCACACATCTTCTAGTAGTTGCAACTACCTATTACCCTACTCCATGTAGCCTACACAGTACTCAAATTACACCATATTCATTATTTTCTTAATAGTACTGCTTCTTTTCTACTGCAAAAATTTTTTCATGCTCCTCCTGAAATGACTTTTTACCTCCCCAATCTCTGGGTCCTCTGTCTAGCCTACCAGAAACCTAACCACCTTTCAAAGTGGTTTAAAGTAAATAATAAGATCCTTCAATGAAACTTTCCTGATTTCCTTGATTGATTATTATTCCACATTTATCATATTTTGTCTTACATTATATTTTTTGATTCATCACTCTCTTACAGGTTTGAATATGAACTTCTTGGCAGGAGGATCTAGATTAATCACCTTATACCACCAAATATCTATATCTATTCAATAAATGCAATTTTAATCAAAGGTACTAATAGGATGATGAGAGCGATGAGAAGGAATAGGACTGAATTTCTCTTTTGAAAAAAATTATTTTTCTCAAATTTCTAAGCATCTTCAAATGATATTGGAGTTTTTTATTTTCTTTATTTCCTGTTTTTCTCTACAAAGTCCAAAGAGTCCATGCATACATCCATGCATCCATGCATCCATGAATCCATCCATCCATCCATCCATCCATCCATCCATCCATCCATCCATCCATCCATCCATCCATCGAATATTAACAAGCTCTAAGGAAGGTATAAGTGACTATGCTGAGTATAAAAGCAAATATGAAACATCTTTTGCCTTCAAAGAGATTCCATTCTATTGGACAAATACAACACTGTGCAGGTAATGAATTAAAAAGTACCTTAAAAAAGGGAGAGAGAATTAACAATTTGAAGGGGAAATCTGATAGAATTTTATAAAGGCAGTAATGTTTCCTCAATGCATTGGAAGGAAAGGTATGAATGTAATCAGGTTAGATTAAAGTAAATCATGCAGGGATTGAGAGCAGGGAATTGTATGCTCATAAAATCATCTATTTTTTTTTCCCCTTAAGTCCTCTGTGCACCAAGGATATGCCTTAAATGAATCACACACTTATGGTTCTTAAAGACTTTTATTTCTGCCCTTTCATCATGTAAATCATTTGTATTTTTCACTGCCCTGGGGTGCATTACTCTTCTATATATTAATGGTTAAATTTGAGCACTTAATTATTTATGTAACCTTAAAGTGGTTATAATGGAACTGGTTCAAAGTTTGTCTTATATATTACTTCTATTTAGGACAATTAGTTAGGATTTACATACTTAATGACTCTTTCTGACTAGAGAAGATGGGTATTGTTGGAATCAGCAAGATTCCAAGTTTATATCTATGAATAAGTATGTACATTCAATTATATCATTTCTAGAAGTATGAAGAATTCTAGTTAAGATATAACTGTTTTGGTAAGTCTCTTTATAGGTTGTGCTAGGTTTTGTTTTTCATCTCCCTTTTTAAAAAACTTTCTACAGTCACTAATGATTTCTTAAAAATGCCTAGCTTAATGGACTTTTGTCAATCATCCCTTTTTAACCTCTCTGAATTCTTTGATTTTGCTGATTAAATTCCTTTCTCCTTGATTCTCTCAGAACACAACTCTCTCTCTCTCTCTCTCTCTCTCTCTCTCTCTCTCTCTCTATTCTCCTTTGGCTTTTCCTTTTCAGGATCCTTATCCAATTTGCACCTTCTAACTGGGGGGGGGGGAGGTGGTTATCCCACAGGTCACTATGTTATGCCCTTCCCCTTCTCTCTATACAATTTTACTTAGTAACATCAGCTCCCATGGATTCAATTATTTTTGGGGGGCTATTGATTCTCAAATCCACTTATCCCTAACCTTCCTGCCGACCTCCATTCTTACATCTCTAAATTGCCTTTCAGACATCTGAAACTGTATGTAATATAAACATCTGAAACCCAACATGTAGGAGTCAACTCTTTATCTTGTCCTCAAATCTTCTTCCTAATATTGTTGCAGGTACCACTTTTCTTCCAGTAACCCCAGGCTTTCAACCTAGATTTCATTCTTCACTCTTCCCTTGCTCTACCATCCCCATTTCTCATATGATGCCAGATCTTGTGAATTTTTACCCATGGATCATCTCTCCGATGATCACTCTTATGAAACTGTCACCATCCTTATAAAGACCCTCATCGTTTTAGACCTGGAAGCCTGCAAGTTGTTCTATCTGCCATAAGTCTTTCCCTACTCCAGTCCATCTGCTACATATCTGTTAAAATGATACCTGCAAAACACAGGTCTAGTCCTATCATCCCCCTACTAGTGGCTCTCTATAACCTCAAATAGAAAATCTTCCCTTTGAAATTCAGTATTAGATAATCTGATTTCCCTCCTCTCCTCTCCAACCCCTCCAGTCTTCTTATATCTTACAAAGCCCCACATACCGTGTTATACCGAGATCCTGGTCTCCTTCCTATTCTTCAGTTAAGACACTCTCCTCATCTCCATTTTCTGGTTTTCCTGAATTCTTTGTGGTCCAAATAAAATCTCACCTTCTAGAGGAAGTCTTTCCTAATCTCCCTTCATTTCAGTTCCTTCCCTCTGTGAGACCTGCAATTTATCATGTAAAAAGCCTATATATATATATATATATATATATATATATATATATATGTTAGAATATTGTTTTCATTAGACTGTAAGCTCCTTGAGAGTAGGCATTGTCTTTAGCTTTTTTTTAAATGTCCTCAGCAAATAGCATAGTGATTAATACTTAGTGCAGGTTTATTGACTGACCTGGGAGATCAACCCCCAAACCTTAGGTCGTTTAAATAACTCTAGTAAAAGCTAAAAGAGAAGATCATGGAGAACATTTAATGTCCTGTGTTTATTTTGGGTTACTTTAATGAAATATAGCATTTGTAATAAGGATGCTTATATCACACCCCTACATTTTGTTGCTGGAATAGGGCTTAAAGCCTCTGTGAACACTGAGATGGAGAGGAATTGAGGGAAAGGGAGCTAATTTCAAAAAGAGTGAATCCTCTGTTCTGCATTATTAGAGCACAACTTTTGGAACTCAGGTGTGACCTTCTCCAGTCAAGAAAAACAAGTATTTTTTCCCTTTAGCATGCCAACAAAGATTACGTCAAAAGAAAAACTTCAAATGTAGAGTAAGAGAGCAATGCTAGCTGGGAAATTCAGAAAGCAATTGGGAGTAGAAGGGAGTAGAATTATGAGCTAAGGGCTTGGGGAAGCAGGGTGCAAACCTTGGGGCCATCAGTCAAAGCCAACAATAGGGAATAGATTAAGGCAAGGTTTATGGAGGAACTCAGCCACAGGGACCTGAATCCCTAACTGCTAGTGCCTTCCCTGCCAAACTAGCCTGAATTGACTACTTTGGGTATGAGAACATATGTATTTCTTAATTATATTGTTGCTATATCTTTTTTCATAGGTATTTGTCCTATAGGTACCTATTAGAATGTAAGCTCAAAAAATAATGTAAGCTCTTTGGGAGTAGGGAGTATTTCATTCTTTGAAATACACATAGTAGTAGTGTTTAATAAATATTTTTTGCTTGAATGATTAAGGCTACTGCAATAGTCCAGGTAAGAGGTAATAAAAGCCTAAATTAAGGTGATAGCTATGTGACAGAAGTGGACATTTGTGAGAGGTGTTATGGAAGAGGAAAACAATTAGATATGGCAGCTAACTGGGATATGAGAATGAATGAGAATGAAGAGTCAAAGATGATGACTAAATAAAACCTGGATGAGTGGAAGCATGGTGGTTATCTTAGATAATAAAAAGGAAGTTAATAGAAAAGAGGAGGAAGGTTTTGGGGGAAGTGTCAGCTAAATGGAACAGTGAATGGAGCACTTGGTTTTGGAGACAGGTCTCAGAAATGCCTTAGCTGTGTGACCTTGGGTAAGTCACTTAACCTCTATTTGCTATAGGAGTAGAAAATGATAAATCATCCCAGTATCCATGACAAAAAAAATCCCATGGATAATGTGGCACACAGGGTCATGAAGAGTTGGACGTGACTGAAATGACTGAAGAACAATGTAATGAGATCTCCGATATAGATTGCAACCCTTTGCTGCCTACTTATCCTATGAGACGTACTCTGCCTCATTGAAAATGAAGAACTGGGGTTGAGAGGTATGCTTAGAAAGTCAGCTACTTCTTTGGAGCACAAGGACAGCCAGGCAGTTGCAGAGTTAGCAGAACATTTTTCATACAGCTATGAGGTGATCTGGGTGGCAGAGTAGGGGTATGTTGGAGGAACATTATTACCTAGCCCTGAAAGGAATCAAATGCCCATTAATAAGTTTTTTACAGCTGTGCTGGAGACAAGACCCAGGTTTGGCTACTATGAGAAGGGTGGAATATGGCCAGTCTTCCCACTGGTATTCCCACTCAGCCTACCTCCCAGCTAAGAGAACTATGTCCCAGATTTCTTACTGGAGAATTAGAGTCAAGAGAGTACCTCAAAATGTTCCTGGAACCTTTATACCAATATAATATCCAACACAAGAGAAAAATATGCAAATTGACAAAAGGGCACAAATACAAAGACTAAAAGAATTTGATTTAGGCTAATTTAGGATTTAGGAAATCAGATAGCAACAAATAAGAAGTTTAATAGACTTAACTTTAATAATACAGATAACTTTTTCAAGTTTCCTGATCTTAACTGTTTTTAGCTTTATCTTTAAATTGATATGGTGTTAGAATTGTAAGGGAGATTTTTCTTTATTTTTGTAAGAAATGTCATTTATATAGCATTTTGCAAATATAAAAGACTGTACATTATCTCATTTGATCCTCAGAAACTTGGGGAGGTAAATGTTATTCAGTTGTTTTAGTTGTGTCTACCTCTTTGTGACCCCATTTGGGGTTTTATTGGCAAAGATACTGGAGCAGTTTACCATTTCCTTCTCCAGCTCATTTTATAGATGAGGAAACTGAGGCAAACAGGGCTAAGTGACTTGCTCAGTAACATAGATAGTCAGTGTCTGAGACCTCATTTGACATTAGGTCCTCCTGATTCCAGGTTCTGTGCACAAAGTCACTTAGTTGCCCCATTATGCATATAGGTAGCTATTAGCAACAAAAGAGTCTAGAGGATATATCTGTCCTTCCCTGTTGAATGATCCACCCACCATATCATACCACCTCCTGGTTTAATGACTAATAAACAAAAGCCAAATGGAAATGTTATCCAGTTAAAAAAATTTTTGTATTCTACCAAAAATCCTGAATTTTTTTGACATAGATTTTTACCAATTGGTGGCTGTGTTTATTTATAGCAAAATTCTTATTTTGATGATAGCCTTTTAAGTAAATGTTATTAAGTATCACATTACTCCAATTCTGAAATGGATACTGTGTAAGATATATTTATGTTCCTCTAAGTATGGGACTGCCTTGGTTTATGATGGAATATATTTAAGTATGGAAACTCAAAAATTTCTGTGGATTTGAGGACTGGGCAACACACCTTCCTACCCCAACATTAAAGGAACTATGATGTGATCTTTTAAAAAAAAAGTTTTAAAAAGTACTTTTAAACAAATTTTGGTAGAGTAGAATGTAGCTTGAGACTTCTCAATGTTCTAACAGAGAAATTTGCATCCCTTAGGCTGGAGAGGGTTCCTGCTTATGCTTTACCATTTTTACTAAAATAAATAATTTTGCTTTAAATTGTTTGCTTTCCTAAATTCCTTCTCCTTCATTCACTAAAGTTTTTATGAAACCCAATGTTGTTGACATAACTGAAGCAAAAGGCTTGACTGTTAACCAAACGGAATCTTTGCAAGCACTTTTTAATGAAGCGGTCAGGTTCAGTCAACTCAGCTACTGGAATAGAATTCTCTCCTTCCCTATCCCTAGAAAATAAGAGAACAAAGCAACTCACCTACAATAAATAAAGTGAACTCAAAACCGCAACTAGAACCAGTCATCTTCTTAGACAATCTTGATCTTTGTGCAGTTGGCAGACCAAAACTTCAGGGAATTTTATATTTTACTATAACATATATATGTACATATATAGCTAAAATTTTAAGGTTTTCAAAGATCTTTATATATGTTATCTCATTTGAACTTCACAAAACCCTATAAGATAATAATAATTATTATTATTATTATTGTTCCCATTTTACAGAAGGGGAAAAATAAGGCTGTGAGAGGTTAGATACACAAAGACCACAGTCAGTAAGTGTTTAGGGCAGGATTTTGTTTTTAATTCCCTTTATCAGACTAAGGAAAAAGTGAAAAGAACTCTGGCCTTAGAGCAGAGATCTTAGTATCGGCCTCAGATACTCACTAGTTATGTAACTGAGTAAGTCACATGACTGCTGATTCTATTTCCTCATTTGTAAAATGGAAGAAAAATGATACCTCCTCTGTCCCAGGGTTATTCTGAGGACAAAATGAGATAAAATTTATTAAATGCTTTGCAAATATTAAAGATCTCCATAGATACTAATTTTTATTCTTATTTCTTTCAATATAAGATGAGTAAAGATAGATGTCAAAAAATAGGTGCTTATAACTTTCCCAACTGAATGTTCTGTCATATTTAAGGAAAAGTAGCTTGGCATCATGGATATCAATCTGGCTTCATTGTCAGGAAGACCTTCCTTGGACACATGTTGACTGTGTGAATCAAGATAAGTCATTTCTCTTTAATTATATTCAGTACTTTAAGGAATTTTCTAAGATTAGAATTTGCAGAGAAAATGTTGATCAGCATTAGTAGACTTTACTCTCTGGGGAGTTTACCATGCCTAATCCCAATCCTGGGGATTACTGATTCTATCACTCAGTTATCTACAGGTCCCTAGTGTTCCCAAAGAATATTTTCCTTGTATTAGTAAATATAGTCCAAAATTCAAGTTACAATCCAGATGAAGTGAAAAGACAAGTGTTAAATATTTGTTTTTATATGCCAACTTTTGATTTGTAGATAAACTCTCAGGATAAAAACATAAAATTTTATCTTGTATGATGATATACAAAGTATATGTGTGTATATATATATATTATATATGTATAATATATATATATATATATATATATATATATATATATATCTGGCATATGGGGGGAAAGAGAAAAAATAACTGTTCCCTGATGTAGACAATCTCTCATATCCCTTCAAATTTTAACATTCTGTGGTGATGATGATGATGATGGTTATTGCTTATTATGTGTTTAGTAAAAATTCTGTATTTTTTATTCTTATACCTTAATCTAAAGGAAATTTTTCTGGAAAGAGTTAATCAAAACTTAAAATATGCTATTTAAAAAGATTTGTGCTAAGTGACATCTTCTTCACTCTTTTCTCCTTGTCCAGTTGTTCTGTCTCTTCCAAGGAATTTGCTCAGTTGGTTCTCTCTTTCTCTCTCTCTCTCTCTCTCTCTGTCTTTCTGTCTCTCCTTTCTCCACCTCCTCCCTTCCTTCCCCCCTTCCTCTCTCTCTGTCTCTCTCATTCTCCCTGTCTCTCTGACCTCTTCTCTCTTTCCCCTCCTCTTCTCTCTTTTCTTCAAGGTTTCATTGATCTCCTAATTTCTAAATTCATTGATTTTGTGATCTTACTGTTCATCCTTCTTGACTTCTCAGCAGCATTCAACAATATTGATGTCTTCTCCCTGACAATGCTCTCTTTCTCCTCCTACTACTCTGACTGTTTTTTTTCTCCGTCTCCTTTGTTATATCTCCCCATGTCTTGTGAATGGATATAACCAAGGGCTCTATCCTGAACTCTTTTCTCTTTACTCTCTATTATCTCTCTGTCTTGCCAGAACCCATTGGCTCTATCAGTATCTCTTTGCAGATGACTCCAAGATCTAGATATTCAGTTCTTATTTCTCTCTTTAGCTTCCCTTCCTATCTGTTCCCCCTTCACTTATCACTTACAGCATAGTGGAAATCTCTATTCATAGGCATCTCAAATTAGAGAACTCATGGTACTCATTACTTTTCCCTCCTATAACTATACCTGATCCCAATTTCTCTCTAAAAATGTGGAAGGTTTTACCATGCTTTTTATTATCCAGATTTACAATATGCTCCATTCTTTGCTCTCCCTCACATCCCATCTTCGAACAATTGACAAATCTTATTGATTCTATCTTTCCCAAAGTCTCTTTCATCTAGCACCTTCTTTTCACTAACTTGGCTTTTTCCAGACCCTTCTCACTTTTCTTCTATACTATTTCAATCAGTTTCCAATTGTTCTTTCTACTTCAAATCTCTCCTCTTGACAAAATTTTATTCCTAAAACACGTCTTGCTATTACTTTTCGATAAAAGAAGTTTTGCTAGCTCCTTATTGCCTCTAGATGAAAATACAAAGTCTTTTGTTTAAAAACAGTCTCCCAATTTGGTTCCAACCTATCTTTCCTGATTTATTTCCCTTAATACTTGCTATTCCCTGTATATGATATTCCTATTGTTGTTGTTTAGTAGTTTCAGACTCGTCTGACTTCTTTGCAAAGATACTGGAGTGGCTTGCTGTGTCCTTTTCCAGCTCATTCTATACATGAGGAACAAAGGCAAACAGAGTTAAACAGAATGATGGTGTGATATTTGTAGTGTGTAGATTTTAGGAACCCAAGAAAGCTATTACAATGTAAAATGGTAAAATATATATTTTGTAATTTTAAATGTTTTATGGATGATTATGAGAAAATATTTAATTTGACCTTGACTATTAAGACTGTGTTAAAATTTATAATATTGTCCCATTAAAAAGTTATGCCTTGATCAAGCATCATTTTATGCCTATTTCTTAGCCTCATTTAAACTTTAAGTGTCTACTTAGCATTAATAGCTTCTAATAAAATGCACCAAAGTGCATTTTAAAATCCCCTCTTGAGATAACTCATAATAGGTCATTGAGATGAAAAAAAAACAGATTTCAGTTTCTATCATGGATGAGATAGGCATACGTTTTATATATTTACTCTTTTGATTTATATGAAAAACAAATTTGATGAACAAGTGAGATATGCCACAGTATGTGATTTGTAGTACTAACACATGCCTTCTATGAACTAAACATTTGCATTAGAAAAGAACTCTAACATTGGACTTCAAGGGCTCTTTTTACAATAAGGACTAAGGAAAATGGCTTGTCAGTAACTCCAAACACAAACAATTTCCAAGGAGTCAAGGCTGCCCAAAGCAGGAGGCTCTATATGGGCTATTCCACAACCACAAAGTGAGCTGGAGCCAGCAAAGCTCTCATTCCATATACCACTGTGATATAGTGCCAGGGAATTCTGAAACTCAGCATTCGGACAAATAGGCTGTGGAATTATTCTGTTGGTCTTGTATTTGAAACAAAGAGACAGGACTGGCTAGGGGACAAGAAGCTATTTGTGAAGGGGCATGGATTTTCCTTCCTCCGTTGAATGACAACACATAAGATGGGAAATAGAGGCAGACAAACACCTTGCTTAAAGCACAACCTCACTCCTTGTCAAGCCCTGGGCTGTCCCAGATTCAGAAGCCTCTTGGGAGATGACAATGGTTTTTATGATTGACCTGCAGAGGTCTTGTGTGACCTGGGCATTCTGTTCTGTAAAACATCCCATACTCTATTTTTATGAAACTGCCAGATAATCCTTAAGCTGGTGGAGTTTCTAAGTGGCTCTTGAAGATTGGCTAAAAGTGGCAACCAGTCTCCCTAAATGGGGGAGGAGAGGATTTTTATGTACCCCAGGATATTTAAAACATCTAGTTTTGGTAAGTGAGCAGTTGTGTGTGGATTTAAGATGCAAGTTACTTATGATTTCACCACTAAGTTTTTCTTGGCTTATGCATCCTTTATACAAAAACATGACCTGCTGTGAACAACAGAGGTAGTCATAGAATCCTTGTGTGTGGCAATTAGGGGGCTGTGCATTTGGTTAGGTTTTCTCTACCTACCAAGGCAGATTCTCAAGATGCTACCAATACCAAACATTTACTAAAATACTTACTCTGTCAGTCTCTCTGCTAAGTATGTGAGATACAGAGAAGGTAAAAACATGGTCCTTGCCTTCAATAAGCTCACCTACTAAGAGTTTCTTGGGAAGAAAGTTTCCCTAGGACACGGCAACTTTTCCTGATGTGGAATTCTGCAGACTCTTGGGAAATGGTGACCTACCAGGGGCTAGGGGAATAAAATAACAAAATAATGAAAGCTAAGATTTGTATATATCTCTCACACACAAATATATACATATATATATATACACATAAAATATATAAAGTTCACATATATGTATATATATAATGAAATTATATTATCTACAACATATTTACATCTACATTTATCTGTCTATTTAATCATCACAACAACCCTGAGCTAAATAGCATAATATAACCACTTCTCTGAGAGTATAAATGCCTAAGGTCAAATCATCAAGTGATGGATCTTTTGATTCCAAGGCCAGGACTTTTCTGCTCAATAACTTCAGCTACTTTCTCCTTAGTCCAACATACCTAACCAAAATGAAGTTATTTGCCTAAATAATCTGGGGCCAGCCATTTAACCTAAGGCAGGGTGCCAGAGGTCAGGAACTATAATAGAACCTGAAGGAGAAGCCTATAAGCTAGTATTTGGGCCAAAGTCAAGGAAAAGTATCAGGACTGGAAATAAGATGCCAAAGACCAAATGGATCTGTAGCGAATCCACGATCTGGAGTTGGGGTGGGTGTTCCCAGCCAAGAGTTGGGGCACTAATGTGGTCAAGGTCAAGATTTTTTATCCAAGCCAAGGATCGGAGCCAAAGAATGAGGCCAAGTAAAGCAGACACAGTCTCAAAGGATCAATAAACTAGAACCACCCAAGAGGAAGGACCAAGAAAGATGCCAGGGAGTTATTCTACTGTTATGAAAGGAACTGACTAATGATCAGTATAGGGGAAATCAGTTTGGGAGGCAGTTGTGAATTTGCATTTATATATATGGAGTTTACAACTCTCCTCTAGGGGATTAATCTGTCACCTCAACAACTGGCTCACATTTTATATTTTTTTGGGGCATTGGTAATGTATTGAAAGAACACTGAACTAGGATTCATTATATCCAATAGAATCCAATCTTATCTCATTTAATATCGCAGACATTTATATATCACATTTAAGGGCACTATTGTGGAAACAGATAAAAATGAAACTATTGCTACCCTCAAGGAGTTTTCTATTCTCCCGGGGAGGTTACAATCACTACTAATTATTCCTCGTGGAGGACAGGAAAAGCTGAGCCTTGTAGGAAGTCAAGGGATTCCAAGAGCTACAGGTTGAAGAGCACATCCTAAGCATGAAGGACACTCTTTGCAAAGGCATGGAATTGGGGGATAGAACTCTGGACTGAGGATCCAACAGAACTAAGTAGTTGTTTCAATTTGGATATATCATTTTACCACAGGTTAAATCAAGTCATGTCTATAGACATGTGTATGTTGGAGCTGATTGTTAAATTTCCAGTGTAAATCACTAGGTGTTATAAATCAGGGCTCATTTTTTATAGTATTGATTTCTAGTCTTAAGAATGGGCAGATAGATGGTCCAGTGGTTGGAACAATGGGGCTGGGGTCAGGAAGACCTGAGCACAAATCTGGTCTCAGCTAGCTATGTGATCCTAGGCAAGTCATTTAATTGCTTGCCTTAATTTCCTCATCTATAAAATGATCAGAGATGAAAATGGCAGACCACTCCAGTATCTTTTCTAAGAAAACCCCAAATGGAGTCATGAAGAGTTGGACAAAACCAAAGAACAACAACTCACAAATAGTTTTAAGAAAGTGATAGACAAAGGTTAATATGACTAAATCTAGCAGTGTGTCATGTATTTTCAAAGAGCTGCTAAATTAAACATTTACCAGCACAATTACTGCTCTTATATATGGGCCAGGTAAATTAGTAACAAGTTTGAGCATAATCCTCTTCCAAATTAAAACAAAAATAACTACAAAACTGAAGGAAAGTCTTCTCCCATTTAGTGAAAGATTAATAGAAGACTATTGATTATGGTTATTTCAGTCAATCACTCACTCAAGTCAACATTTATTAAATGTGTTCTATGTGCCAGAAAAGTGCTAAGCACTGGGGGGGGGGTGTTACAAAAAGAGGCAAGTCTAATGAGGGAGACAACACTTCAGTCACCTATATTCACCTAATCACTGAATACTATTAATGGCTCACTGAAAAAAGTTTTTCCTATTTTGGGGATATACCAACATGGGACTTAATGTTGGGCTTCCTTTCAGTATAGTTTTTGCTTCATCTTTCCTTCTTTCTTTCCTCCCTCCTTCTGTACTCTTCCTATCCTTTCTTTCCTTCCTCCCTCCTTCCCTGCCTTTTCCCCCTTTATTCCTACCTAGCTTATTCTGTACCTTCTTCCTTTTCTTCTTTCCTCCCTTTCTGCCTTCATTTCCCCCCTTCCTTTCTTTCCCCCTTTCTTCCTACATTGCTTCTTTCCTTTCTCCCTCCTGTATGTACCTTACTTTCCTTCCTCCCTTCCTTTTTAATCCTTCCCTCCCTTCCTTTCTCCTTTCCTCCCTTCCTTCTCTACTCTCAACATTTCTTTAGTTCCATATTTCTTTTTGTAATTGTTTCCTACTCCAAATAAATTTGATATCCAGAGCACGTGTAACTGGGAGAGGCTTTGGCTGTTCATGCAGAAAGACTTTGACTATTGAGAACATTATTAACCAAAGTTGAAAATGACTTGGATCTCTTAAAAGAACGCTCCAGATGCTTTACTGACTTAAAGCTGGGTCCAGCATTCCTGTCTCTGGTGGTATTACACTGGAGCCACAGGCACGTAGCAGACTCCATTTCACCACTAAATCCCATGGTTGAATGAGATTTAGATTGTATCAGTCTTATTTAATATAAAAGTATGCTGATAGATGGGAATATATGAGTAGCACCTCCTTTATCCCAGCTCCTCTGTTGCCCCTCCCTCCTCTATCCCAAAAGTTTAACGAAAGCTCAAGAAACTAAGAGAAGTTACTGGACACTTAGGAGTGGTTTGAGCTCAAATCATCACTAGGACAATGTTTTTCCCCTCATTTTGGTATCAAGGAAAAAAAAGGAGGGAGGGTAAAGGAAGAACTATAACCACATATAAAGCCACAAATAAGCTACTGTATGTCAACAGAAATCAGATCCTGAGATCAAAATATTTTTAAGAAAATGGTTGATATTTTAAGAGGCTCTACTAATATTTCTTGAAGATGAGAGACTCAGAGATGTCTCAAGCAAAGCAGAGGGAACTGTTTAGCAAAACACTCATGAAAATGATTTCAATTTTACAAGGAATCAAGTTACAAAGTTACAGTTTTTGACTGGATTCTTAAGGGCAAAGATTCTGCCAAAATGTATTTGAGATATAACATTCTTTTTTTTTGTAATCACATCTTTAGAAGGATGTACCCAAATAACTTAAAGATCATTAGACTCTGTCTTAACTGTGATGGAGCCATGTTCAGCTAAGGCAAAATTGATTACAACAGATACTTAATAATATATATGGTTAGAATATCTACTTAAGCATGTTTCAAGGCTTGTGGGGAAGTAGGTCTTCGAAGTCTTGAGGCCAAGAGTTAACTAACATGCTCTATTCTGCCTATACAAACAACCTTTGTTATAACATACCTCACAGCTATGGTTTATTTAAATGTTATCCTGAACAGACACATGGTGCAACCTAAATCTATGCTTAGGAAAAAAATGTCCTTTTTTTTGAGTGGGTATAGCATTCTATTATTTGTATGTGTTAGGTCATGAAAGACCTTAATCATATATTGATTCTTAGATGAGAAGATGCTTGAGGACAATCTTATTTCCTTAATATAAAATATTTTATTCTTATGGAATTCTCTCTAATTTTCTGAAGTGTTTGGAAAAAGAACTGAACCATAAAAGCTGAAAATATTGAGGTTGCCACACCCTACCCCCTAGTTGTATGACTTTGGGCAAGTCACTTTAGCTCTCATTTGTGAAATGAAAGCATTGGGGTAGATTCTAGGTCAAACTCTATAAATCAATGGATTGTCAAAACTCCATACTAAAAATCCTAAAAATCAGTCTTTTTTGGCTAAGCAGTTCAAGTCTTGCATAAAGAGGTCAAAGGTACTCTTTCTTTCATTTAATGATTTGAGCCCATAACAAATATTGACCTTCAGTATGGTTCTCCTTTGATCATTTGTGGTAATGGGAAGGTGACCCTGAATTCTTGAAGGCTAACTTGAGCTCATTCTTTCAAGTTGGAATACACCTTTTATTATGATCTGATGAAGAACTGAGTCAGCAGCTAAGAAGGACCTAACTCATTTAGGAGAGGGATGACTATATTGTCTTTTGGGTACCTTTTTTGGGGGCTACAACTGTATTTACATATCATCCTGTACTCATAAGGACTTTGTTATGCCACTTTATCTCCCTGAATCTCAGTTTCTTCCAACACTAAACTTGCATGCTGGACTAGATGATCTCTATCTCCCTGTCTACTTTAAATCTGTGATGGTATGATCCTATAATCTATTAAATCATATAGATTTTGTAATCTGTGCAGGTTGAGGGTGGCTTCTAATAATAAAATCATAGATTAAGTGTTAAAGATAAGATATCCTATCCAGGCAAGGTTTTTGTGTGCCATAGAGCCCATTTGTTTTTAAAATTTTTTTTTTAGATTTTTGCAAGGCGAATGAGCTTAAGTGGCTTGCCCAAGGCCACACAGCTAGGTAATTATTAAGTATATAAGGCCAGATTTGAACCCAGGTACTCCTGACTCCAGGGCTGGTGCTCTATCCACTGCGCCACCTAGCTGCCCCTTTTAAATGTTTGAAAGTAAATATATAGGATGACAAAGACAATTGATTTTATCAAGATAATTATCAAAATATTTTTTAAAAAAACCCAAGTTTATGGATTCCAGGTTAATAATCCTTGGTTTAGCAAGATGTCATATTTTTCAATAATTTTTATTCATGTCAGGTCTTCATGATCCCATTTGGCAAAGATACTAGGGTGCTTTGTTATTTTCTTCTCTGGCTCATTTTACAGATAAGGAAACTGAGGCAAACAGGGCAAAGTAACTTGCTCAGGTTCACACCTAGGAAATTTTAAGACAGATTTTAATTCATGAAGATGAGTCTTCTTGACTCCAGGCCCCACACTCTATCCACTGTACCACCCAGATGTCCATTTTTACATGTAAAAGCCCTAAATCTAGGCATTTTGTTTTAGTCTAAAAGGAGAAAAAATGCATGGAAAGATCAATTCCCAAACAGCGGGAGATAGTTTAGAAGAAGCCCTGCCTAAGGGATCCTTCCAATTTTTTGATGCTATGACCTATGACAATCTAAAGTTTGGGGCATAAAGTGCTCAAAGTATTTAAACCCACCAGTTACATGTTCCCTGCAGAAAGATGACCATACTCATGTGGAAGTACCTGCTTCTCTTGATCTCTCTGAGGAGGAATCGTAAGTTCACAGCCTTTTAGCTTTAGTTTTAATTCATGATAATTTGGGGGGAAAGGAGAGAATGGGGACCTGATTAGTTCTAGAAAAGAAACACACCTCCCACATCTGCAATTCAGTGTTTTCTTTGAGCTTGTTTTCTCACTGACTTGCTTTCCTTGCAGCCTGGGCTTTAAAAACATTTTTCTGGAGGAGCCCAGGAGATCCCAATGGACCCAACACCATCGCTCATATGGAATGTATTTAGAAAGGAGAGAAAGCTTGAACTGCATGGTTATATTATTTTGAATTGGCTTTGTACATAGCATGGCTGGAATTTCAGAGCTGGCTTTTGTTCTCATTTGTCATGAAACATTTGTTATATGAGCTGCTGTTACAGCAGCAGCTGCCCTGAGAAACCAACTCAATGGTTTCTTGTTCCTTATTCTAGAGAGCTGATGAACAGGGCTTGGGATCCACAGGAAGAATGAACACTCCCTGGCTTTGATACTATTCTGATTATCCTTGGTGGGACTAGAAGATATATTCCTCCAAAATTACATAGGATAGGGAAATCTTTTCAGTAATGTCAAATGGTATCTGTTGGGAATGTCTGACTTGTGTTCATCCATCCCTGTGATTCACATTTTTCCTTCTTCAGAAAAGTTCCTTGTGCTCTGCTTTCTTTCTTTTCTAAAGAAATTTTGGAAATTTTATCATAACATGGTTGACATTGGAATAGAATTCATTGGGATGCAAGTACACTTGGACTCAGCTCAAGAAGGTTTAAATACAAAAGAACCAAAGGGAAGAAGGCAGCATGGTATAGTAGAAGGAGAACTACACTTGGAATCCTAAGAATTGTGTTCAAATATTACCCTGATGCTCCCTATCTGCATGACCTTGGATAATTCACTTAATCTCTGAGACTCAACATTCTTATCTGAAAAATGAGAGAGTTAGACTAATGACTCTAAGATCACTTCCAGATCTAGATCTATGAATTTAAGAGATTAACTAATTAATTCACTTATAAAGTACTATTATGGTGTAAGATCTGCTGTATAGTCAGTGTTACAGAGAGGTTGAACTATGGGCTAAATATAGTGCTAATTAAAATCATTGATCACAATAGTCTACATAAGAGATTTATGTAAAAGGAGATGCAGATACAAAACTGTTGACTAAATGTGATATTGTCATAAAGAAAGTTTGGTTGGTCTCATGATATGACAAGGTTATGAAGCCACACACAGATTCTATCACATGACTGGGTGTTGGGACTTTCAGACAGTGGAAGACTGCTCCTATTCAGTCATCAACTTGCAAACATATACGTCTAGAATCGTACAGCAAAATTGCCCAATTTAACTTCATTTATAAGATATGAACATGCCTAAAATCATGAAAAAATAAGAAATTCTTTACCAGTGAAAATTTCTTGAATAACATGAAAGATATGCCATGATACAGACCAAAAAAGTATATTCTTGGTAGGCAGAATTGTAGTTGACTAAAAATAGAATTCTTCTCCAATGAAAACTTGAGACAGAATATGTCCTCTTTATCATAGTTATAGAACATAATCATGTCAATGAGGTCCAAAGGAGGCTGGAGAGTATGTTGGTTCATGAGACGACAAAGACCACTTGGTTTTTTATATGAACCAGCAAGTCATCAGAGTTCAGATTTCAGAAGCAGTTACTGCTTCCATTTGCTTCATTCTTGCTTTTAAAAATAGAAAAGTTTTGCCACGTTATCTGGAAAGTCAATGAACTGAAATTGCAATGACTAAATAGTTTGTGGTCATATTACTGTCAAGCTCAACTAAAAACTGTATGGAACAGGAACTGACTGAATTAAAAAAAAGAGAAGTCTATCTCTAAAAACAAAACATTCTTACTACCCCATTTAGGATAAGTTTTCATTTTGTTGAAATGAATCCCAAAAGAGAAGAAAAGACTCAATGTTTTATCATATTCTCAAAACTTAGCTATCACATGAGGATACCTCATATTATGAAACAGATTAAATGTGGAGTGGATTTCTGCCAAATAAATAATTTTTCCTGTTGGAGGTAATTTCCTTACTCATACATAATCTTTATCAATGAAACCATAGACCTAGTCTTTGACCCTTTTGCTACATCATATCAGTTCCTAAATTCCTATATCTCTATTCCTATATTAGATCTTTATCCCTATCCCTAATCATGAGCAGGTAGGTGCCATAGAGGATAGAGGGTTGGACCTGGAATCAGGAAGACTCATTCCCTTGAGTTAAAATCTGTCCTCAGATACTACTTATTAGCTCTGTGACCCTGGGCAAATCCTAAAGGACCCAGCTTAATCATCTGTCAAATAAATTGGAGAAGGAAATGACAAAGCATTCCAATATCTTTGCCAAGGGAATACTCAATGGGGTCACAAAGAGTTAGACATGACTGAAATGACTGAACAATAGATACTTGATAAAAATTAACTTATGATTTGATTAAATGACATACCATTTTATATGTTTTTTTTCTACTAGAAATACAAGAACTTAAGCAGAGTTAGCTTCTTGCATGAAACTTCCTATAGTTATGCAGACTGGTAACATCTTCATAACTTATTGAGTTGCCTTTGGACACAAGAGGTTAAGTGACTTGGTGTACCAGAATATCTTTCATATTAGTATTTATAATACTTGAAATATAATTTAATAAGAAATCATCTTTTATTAAATGAAACATATTACATTAATATTTATTAAATAAATATGTCCAAAAGTAAAAAAAAGTTTATCAACAGAATGCTACATATGCTAAGATTGACTTTATGATTTGAAAATGGAAATATCTTAACCTGAGAAGTGAAGGACCAAGGATTTAGTTTTTAAGAGCATGAATACCTTCTGGATCCAGTTACCTATCTGATCAGTAAAGACCACACTAACAAAATTTTCTGACAGTGAGGGATATTAGCATTAGAAGATGATAGATACTGATGACATATAACAGGGAAGAATACCTGTCAAAATCATAAGAGACCTGCTTATATCTCATTTAGAAAAAGTGACCAGTTTTGCTTAATCAAAGTTGTGTTAATCCAGTATGAATATTAATTCTTTTTTCTGGGACATAGTTGTAGAGCTAGAGTTTTGATATATTTCTTAGCTAAACAGAACAGAGAGAAAATAGGAAGGGTTGGGTTGATATTTGATTAATTCAAGTTTTGTGAACTCATGACTTTTTTAGATTTTCAAGTTAAAAAAATTCTTTTATTTTGGAACTGGTGAAAAAATCTAAACTAATTACAAAAGAAATTAATAAAATTAAAACTGCCCTCAAATATCCTGGATTGAATCTGGGTCATAGAAGCTCTGATGAAGGACTAGAAGCTATGGTTATCCCACCAAATTCAGTCTCCTGGTATTCAAAATTGTTTTCTTGTGGAAATGAGTTACAAGATTCGTCTATTTGTTCAGACACTGTATATCTGGGTTCTCTATTGCAAATTAGTTTCTTACATTCCTGAAAAAAAATGGAGAGATGACGCCACCTCCTGGACAAACTTTATTAATTCATTACATGGTTTTATGTGATCTATAGTCCTATAAAGGAAATCAGTAAAGCCTTTTTAAAAAGCTTGCAACTGAAAATCCTTATTTAAATTAAAAGTCTCCTAAAGCTACTGGCAGCTGGCTGCTGGCCAAAATCTACTTATCGTTAAAAAATAGGAATTTGATGGTCTTCTAGAACAAGGAAGCATAAGAATATCCATTAAGGAACAATTGCTTTTTTTCCCTTTAAGCAACAATCCATCTAAAGATTTCATTTTAAGATGTCCTTAGATAAATCCTTTATTATACATACTCTTAATAAGGCCTAGGGCAAAAATTCCTCTGTCAGAAATACATTTTCAACTTGGATTGTGAATTCTTGCCAGTTATTGAGAATGCTATTTTCATAACCTTTGGTCAGTATCATTTTTGCTAATGAATAAAAAGCTTATAAAAAGAACCCCAAAGATCAGCTTATTATCTTTTCAGGGAATTGTGGTTGATTTGTGAAGAGGTCATTGAATAAAAGATAAATCTGACCCTGACATGATTTAGAAAGAGGGAAGCTTCTACAGTTATTCTGAGCCTTTGCAGAGATATTCTGTTTTACAAATTTATAGTTGAAATAAGCCTGGGATCAGTTTAGCCCATGCTATTAAAGATTTAAAAAGTAATCAGTAAGACTTACTAAGGACCAAGCATTATACCAAGTCTTTACAAATAGCATCTCATTCGATCCGAACAACAACCCTAGGTTGTAGAAACCGAAACAGAGGTTAAGTAGCTTTTTCAGGGTCACTGGGCCATTATTTGAATTCATGACTTGCTGACTCTTATGGCTAGGGCTTTATCAACTATGCGACCTATGTATCTGTTTAGGCAACTAATGACTTGTCCTACCTTCTTTTATCCACAAAGAAGCAAGATATCAGTGTCTAGAAGGCAGGAACTATATCTATTCTGTGATGAAAGTAGATGAAAATGCAAGTTTTGGAGAACTGAGAGTATGGGATGACCATATGGCAGCAGAATTGGAAGTGGACTTGGGGTGTTGAAAAAAATGAAAGTTCATCAGCAACAGGAGCAAAAAAAGGTATACTTGGAACATTAGATTCAGAATTAAAACACTAATTAATAACTTCCCAATTTGAGCAGACAATAACTCTGATAACTTCCCTTATTCTCAATAATTCTCAACATCCATTCTAGATAGTATTGTATTTTTTTCCTGAGAACAGTGTTATTGCCTTATGAGAATATGCATGGAATGTACCTAAGAGCACAGACTTTTTTTCTCAACATAATAATTTATTACTCTATGGTTTCAAAGCCATGTTCTCATTTGAATCTTACAAAAACATTTCTAGATAAGCAAAGCAGCTTGGAAAGCCTGCTAATCTCAGATGATGGACTGGAGAAAGTATTAGATTTTGTCAGGAAACCTAGATTGGATCCCTATATTTGATTTTGACTAGGCTGTGACTCTATATACCACAGTAGATATGGAGCAGACCTGAATTTAAATTTGGCCTCAGCCAAAAAAATTCCAAACAAGTTCACAAAGGTTGGACATGACAGAAATGTCCAAACAAGAACTTGGACAAATCTCCTAACCACTTTGTGGTTTTTTTCCTCCCCTTTCCCATTTCCCCTTCCTCTTCCCCTCTTTCCCCTTTCCCCCTTTCCCATTTTTTTCCCTTTTCCATCTTTTCCCCCTTTTCCTCTTTCCTCTCTTGCTTTCTCTCTCTTTCCTTTTCTCCTTCCTTCCTTCCTTCCTTCCTTCCTTCCTTCCTTCCTTCCTTCCTTCCTTCCAAGATTCTCAAATTAAAATAGTTCTTAATGAGCAATGCATTATTTTACTACTAGTCCTCTACATTCTAAACTTTATAGTTAAGCATGAACTTTTACATCCATTATCTATTTGATACTTGCAACAATCTTGTGGGTGGAAGGACAGACATTATTCCCACTTTAAAGATGAAGAAACTGAGATTCTTGATAGGTTGTACAATGTCAACCTATCAATAAGTGAAAGAGCTGAGTAATAGGACAACAATATTCTAATTACTAGCTCAGTGCATATTTTAAGAAAATGAAATGGGGGTGGGACAGCTAGGTGGCACACTGGATAGAACACTGGCTCTGGAGTCAGGAGGACCTGAGTTCAAATCTGACCTCAGACACTTAATAATTACCTAGCTGTGTGACCTTGAGCAACCCCACTGCCTTGCAAAAAAATGAAATAGGATAAACTGGAAAAAAAATCTCAGAGCTCATTTAGACCAACTACTCATTTTACATCCCAGGAAAATGAATCTCAAAGAGGTTAGTCTTTTCCAGGGTCGCAGTCTGGGGCAGAATCAGTACCAGGCTACATCAGTTCAGTCTTTTCTCCTATACCACACTGCTTCTGAAATGCTGTCCTTCAAAAAAGATTATAAAAATCACTATTCACTTTAAAATGCCAGGCTTTAACTATGTGGTGTATGGAGTAGCTCAATATGACATTTTTATTGATCGTGAAAACTTTAATTTTCCTGCAGGTCTTAGAAGCCGAAATTTCTTGTACTGCACATTTGTCACTGTTTTTATAACCCCCAAATTTGTGTATTTTGGCATGCATTTGTCCCCAGAAAGTGGATTAATACATGTGTAAATCTGGGGCTCAATTATCATTCCTTCAAAGTAAAAAGAAGACACTATTTACACTTGGATTCTATTTATCATCCTGTTTTGCTAAAGCATTTAAAAAGTAATAGTCCTTTAAAAATAAGTCCCCAATTTAAAAAGTGGTTTTATCCCAAGAACTTCCTAAGTAGTGATTAACTTCACAGATCAGTCTACAAAAGCCTACAATATAGTTTACATAGTGATCCTTAGCATTGAAAAAGAGTTGAAAGACACACTACTAGTAATTAAAATACAAAAGATAATTAACAAACTACTATTCAATTTAATAATAACAATAAAATAATAATAATAATAATAATAAAGAATTTATGTAGTACTTTAAGGCATTTAACATGTTAACTCATTTGTTCCTCATCACAGCCTGCACCATATATTCTCTTATCTTCTTTTACAGCTAAGAACAGTGAGGATAAGAAAGATTGTGATTTGTCACATCTAATAAATGTCTGAGACAAAACTGAAACTTAGTTCTACCAAGTCCCATAGTCTATCCACTAAGAAAATAGCTGTCCTGATTTATGGTCAGTTCTAGCATGCACAAATGTACAATGCACAATGCACAATTTTTTGTGCAGAAATAATTCACACCCAGATCTATATCCATCCTTCCATCTATCCATCTATCCATCAATCTATACATCCATCCATCCCACTATCTTGGGGATACATAAGTGATGCAGTAGATAGAGCACTAGACTTGGAGTCAGGTAGACTCATCTTCTTGAGTTCAAATTTTATCTCGGATGTTTATTGGTATGACTCTGGGCAAGGTATTTTACCATGTTTGCTTTAGTTGCATCATCTGTAAAATGAGTTAAGAAAGGAAATGACAAAGCACCCCAATATCTTTGCCAAAAAACCCCAAATGGGGTCATGGAGTGTTGAACATGACTTAACTGAAAAACATCCATCCATCATCCATCTATCCATCTATCTATCTATCTATCTGTCTGTCTGTCTGTCTGTCTGTCTATCTATCTATCTATCTATCTATCTATCTATCTATTTATCTATCCATCTCCTTCCCCCTTCATGATATTTCCTTTTCTTTATTAGTTCAAGGTAGAGAAATAAAAGTTGGTCTTAGTTTTCTGCCAGTGTCCCTTCCCTCATATAAATCCTATCTTCCAACCCAACCCATTCATCCTGCTCGAGAAAGTACCAATCTCATATTCTATAATCTACACTACTTTGAATTTGATTGGGGCAGCAAGGTGGTGCAGTAAATAATGTGTTGGATGTGGAGTCAGAAAGACCTAAGTTCAAATCTGGTGTCAAGTCACTAACTAACTGTGCTACCCTGAGCAAGTCATTGATATTGTCTATCTCAGTTTTCTCATATGTAAAATGAGCTGGAGAAAAAAAATGAAAAGCCACAAGAAAACTTCGAGTAGTCCCAGAGTCAGACATGAATGAAATGACTGAATATCATTCTTTTTGTTGTTTTTCATTCTTTCGTTCACCATTTATTAAGTACTTGAGCAACTAGGTGGTGCAGTGGATAGAGCACTGGCCTTGGAGTCAGAAGAATGGGAGTTATAATCCAGCCTCAGACATTTGACACTTAGTAGCTGTGTGACATTGGGCGAGTCATTTAACCCTGATTGCCTCAAATCCAGGTCTCTGGTCATCCTGATTCATATCTGGCCACTGGACCCAGATGGTTCTGGAAGAGAAAATGAGGCTAGTGATTTAGCACAGCGCCTCCTCACTCAAGTCCAATTTATGTGCGTGTCATGTATCTCCTCCCTGATGTCATGGTCTTCTTCAAGAATGAAGGACAAACATCATCATTAAGTGCTTACTGTGTACAGGGATTGTAATCTTTAGGAGAGATTAAAAAAATATCAGTTAAGACCTGATTCCTGTTTTCAAGTAGTTTATAGTCTAGGAGGAGGATGAGATATAAAGACTGATGACTACAGATACATGGTATTGTATGACAGAAGCATTATAGTAATTTGAAACAAAGTAATGTATTCCTAGGTGAGGGATGGAAGCTCTGAAAGAAATTACAGGATAAGAATAAAGGGAGAGATTTGGATGTGTACCCATGGAAAGATTACTAACATTGATGAGATAAATCCAAGGGATGAAAAAAGTTTTCAGATCACTGAATTAAAGAGATCAGCTTTTGGGGAATTAAATGTTTAATTTAGGTATTAATGAAGGTATGGAGTTAAATCCTTCGCTTCACCTCCTGGGCTTGAGATTCCTTATGTGAAAAAATGAAGATAATGGCTCCTAAACTGCCTACCTTGCAATAGATCTTGTGAGGATAAAGTAAGATAATATACTTAAGGTACTCTACAGCCATAAAACACTACCTGAAAGTGTAGGTATTGTTATTATTGCTAATGGCAATTATAATGAAATTATTAGTGATGGTACATTATTATTGATAATGGCAAAAATGTGAACCTTTGCCTCAATCTTCTTAATTATTCCATACTATATTAACTGAACAATAATTGAAAACATTTTTAATTGAGATGAACCAGTTTTACATCTAACTAGTCATGGCATCTAGTTCCTGGGCTGTATAGCAACATTATTGGTTTCTGTTCTGGGTCACTGTGCACATCATAGATCATCATCTATTCTTTGTACTGGAGATGTAGTCTGCTCAGTGAAAAGCTGATATTCGTTGCTGTGAGTCAGAGTGAGCTCACCAATGGCAAGTGAGATCAGGAAAGACTTTATTGGAAGAGGTAGAATCTAAGTTGGGCTTTGAAAAATAGGTAGGACTTCTTTAGGGAAAAGGGACATTCCAGTCCACAGTTCCATGTCTCATTGAATAGCTGTGAATTATCTCTTAACTTATCTTTGGTATTCAGTTATGATTTTTTTTAAAAATATGTTTAAGTAAAAGATGAACATGAGCAACTGGGTAGCCCAGTGGATAGTGTTGGACCTGAGGCAGGAAGACTCATCTTCCTGAGTTCAAGCCTGACCTCAGATGGCTAGCTAACTTTCTACATGACCCTGGGTAAGTCACTTAATCCTGTTTGCTTCAGTTTCCTCAACTGTAAATGAGCTGGAGAAGGAAATAGGAAACCATTCCAGTATCTTTGCCATGAAATTTCCTAATGGGATTATGAATAGTTGGATGTGGTTGAAAAATGACTGAACAACAACAGAAAGAATGAATAAAATGTGAATTAAAAAGAAACTGAAGATGTTAATCTCTTGCATCCTTCTCAACAGAAGAGTTCTTCATTGGCTTGCTTTACTCTAGATTCTTACGTCTAGACCACAAACATCTTGAGGGAATGAGGCAGGCAAAATCTACCAAGGCATTCATTCCATGAAATTTGCCTCAATTATTAGTAATTAGTATTCTATGATGGACAACAATTAGTGACACTTACTGAGATTCTCACCCATTCACCAAATATGTGCTACAATTTGTTAACTTCTAATATCGGCTTAGGCCTGAAATGTTTTCACCTGCTTCTTAACCTGTTCGTTTTCTCTATAAAGTCCAACTTCACTATCATCTCCAAGAAACTGACATCCTCCTGCTTAGTAATAACCTTTCTTCCCTTAAACCATGAATGGAATGGAACTTGCAAGATATTTCCTATTATTAAAATTAATTTTATTTGAATCATATTCTACTAGAGAGTATATTACAAGAAAGTAAGAACTATGCCTTATTATCTTGATATGTTCCTCAATATCAGTTCATGCTCTATATACATTAGGTATTTAACATTTGTTTATTATCTGGAATATATCTAAGAGCCTTAAATAAAAATACTTCATGAAAAATATAACTGAAGTTGTCCTAAAAGAAATTTAGGGATCTTGAATTCAAACTTAATAATTTATAATTAATTATAATAATGAATAATTATTGAACAGTTTTCCAATAGCTCTTTTGCAATATCCTGTTGCTAAGTACTTGGGTTGGAAAGATGAAAAATCTTTGTTGACTATTCTCAAGACATTTCTATTAGGACACTTCTAAGTTCAAAACATTTTTAATATATATGTATTCACAAGCATGTGTATATGCATGCATGTATTTCTATAGCACTTTGGGGACTACAAAGCATATTCCTCAGATCCAAATGAAGTACTAAGGTAGGTGGAGCTCTGTATCTGGACTCAGGAAGATCTGAGTTCAAATTCAGCCCCAGACACTCATTATTTGTGTGAACATAGATAAGTTATTTAAGTTCTGTTGGTCTCAGTTTCCTCATCTATTGAATGAGAATAGTATCTACATCCAAGAGTTGTGAAGCTAAATGACCTAATATTTGTTAAGTACTTTGCAACTTACAGCTGATATTTAAATGCATGACTCTTCTGCCTTTTGAGTACAGTGATCTCTACCAAATCATCACTTCCTCTTCTTTTAGGGGAAAAAAGCACACACACACACACACACACACACACACACACACACACACACACACACACACAGACAAAGCAAATAAACTGCTCTTGTTTTGTACTAGTTCCTTAATTTCACTAACAGGAATTCTCCCCTCTCCCTCCTCCTATCCCTCCCTCTTCTCTTGCCTTCCCTCTTTTTCTCTATCCATATGAATATATATATATATATATATATATAGTATTATAATACATGTATATATCCATACACATATATGTCAGAGTAAAAGGTGGACAGAGATTAAAGAGAGTAGGAAAGATTGTCTCTACTTGTGTGTGAAAAAGAGAATAAAAAATTAAATTAATTCTTTAAAGGATAATTTAAGCTCTAAAAGAGACTTCAATCTTTTTCCATACAGATCATATTGCTTTTCTACATTTTATCTGGAACTCACTTAATTTGCCAGCATGGCATTTACATAAAACTCATAACTTCTCCTTTTATTTTACTGTTAGATCAATAGCAAGGAATGAACATATCCACATGTTTCTGACCAATGGAAGTAGGCCCAGAAGTATCTGATCACAATGCTAGTTATTATCACGATCATAACGCCATTGAGGTAAGAACATTATCATTATTGTTATTATTATTTCTATTTTACTGATAAGAAAACTGAGTTTCAGAGAGGTTAAGTGATTTGTCCAAGGTTCCCCTCCACCCCACACACAATGGAGACTGAAGAAATGGTTTTTCATTAATGGATTTAAAAGTTCTTAGACGCCTTGGTTGATGAACCCATTTTTTTCTGCTACCCTTCCCTGCACCTGGTAGCCTTAAGATGTATCAACAGTTGTATTTTTATTCAACCTCCTTTGACAAATGGAAACAAGTTTAAGATACTGTAAGTATCTCTTTGAACCTGAATCCTAGATTTCATATTTCCAGGTTTCACTGCTCAAGCTTGGAGGAATTTCATTTATTAATGGAACAAACAATTTCTCTTCTTGACTTTCTGTTTTTCGCAATCAGCCTATGTTACCCTTTGCCCCAGAACACTTTCTTATATTTGACTGTCATAAGTGAAAACTCATCCATAGGACTTTACCTGGGTTTTTGTAGATACTGAGTACATCTTTGAAGTAATGAGGTAAAAATCTTTCCAGTAAAAGCAGCACATCTTCCAACTCTTCAAGGATCCCCACAAGCAGGAAATGTTCATTCACGTTCAGTTTTGCTCTTTCAAGGGCCCATTCACCAGGCTCCCTTTGTGGAAAGAGACATTAAGTTTAAGTAAAAAAGATCTTTTTAGGAACACAGGGTCAGCATTCTGAAAATCATTTTCATGTTATCTCTATAAACATGTTGTCATGACTGTTACCTTTCTCTCCTCAATTTCTTTGTTTTAAGATTTTAAAAAATTATTTTGTTGTATTTGACTTTTACATCATCTGTATTTCTCAAAGCAGCCCTTCACCATTCCCTTTCAGATATATCTCCTTGATAATAAAAAAAAGAGGAAGAAAGAGTTCAACAAAACTAACCAAAAATTTTGAAAAAGTTTGATTTTATACACTATTTGATACCTATAGCCTTCAGTAGAATGAGGGAGTATTTTCTAATAGCTCTTCTTTGGCTCCAATAATTGTCATTAGAATTTTACAGCATTCAGTTTCAATTGTTTTATTGTTGTTTTTTTATTTACATCATTGCTATTGTAATTGGCTACCCAAGTAATAGTCAAATTTTTTAAAAAGCTTTAATTGATCCAATTAAGTAAAAAGTGACTTAGATAACTTGTGGAATTTAGTAATAAATCATGCTTGGGTTAATGGAAAGTACATCTGGTCAAGTCTCAAAGTCATAATATAATTCTAGAAATAAGGTCTCACACTTTTGAGGTAGTACTATATAAAGAAATGAGAGACAGCTCTGGAATGGGAAGATATGGGTTTAAATCCTATCTGACACTATCTTGAGCAAGTCACTTCTGCATGAACTTGGATTTCCTCATCTATAAGCATTTTATGCATATATAAATCCCAACCAATCCATTCACACACAAAAGGAATCCCTACTTTATCCAAAGGTTAGAGGTATCTGGGGGAAATTAAACTCTTAGTCAAGAGGTTTCTTGAAACAGATTGCCTATAAAGACCTTCTAACTATAAAAATATATTATTTATCTCAAATCATGGAAAATATATAATTGATATTAAAAGCTACAGTAATACAGGGTATCTCAAAAGTCTTGGAGCAGTTGTAAACTATAAGAGTTCAAAACTGAATTTAGACTTTTGGGAAGTCCTTTATGAGTCATAAAAAAACACAACAGGAATACAGATCTTCTCAATCTGTTTATCTTAATGATTTCTCTAGTCTAATATCCTAGAATAAATACTAGTCCCCAAATAAAGGATTATCCTGTGGAGTCAATCACTCCCAAATATTCAGTAAATGGAATGGTTCTTTAGTACTGTGCTAAGTATAAGGTATTGTGTTAGGAAATGGAAATGTGAAAACAAAATCAAAATAGATTCTGCTCTCAAGAAGCTGACATTGGCTACTAAGAAAAAACTGACTCAGTCCTCAAAGAAATCTATTTAGGATGAGGAAGAGGATGTTCATCAGTTCTCATTTCAAAGAAACCTTTGGTTAAGAGCAAAAGAAATCAGAAGTAAGAAAAGAAATGAAATCAGGAAAAAATGTTTGTTTCCTGGTAAAACTTCTACCTCATAGAATCACAGATTACAAGAATTAAAAGGAAACCCAGAGGTCATCTGCTCTAATCCACACCCAAAGGAATCCCTATTCTAACCAAAGTTTACCTCTGGGGGAAACTAAACTCTTAATCAAGAGGTTTCTTTTCTGCCAGAGTTGCTTTTTTAGATGAGTTTTTTTTTTTACTTTCTTTTTTAGATGTAATATTTGTCCTCTCCTCAATGACTGTTCATTAATATTGTAGGGATGCAGGTTTCTCAGGAGGAAAGACAGCAGTGCAGTGGAGAAAGCATTGGAAAAAATAGGATGGCACAGAATGAAAAAAAGCATTGAATGCAGACCAGGTTCAAATTCTATTTATTACCTGGGTGATCTTGGATGAGTCACTTAATGCCTGGGATTCAGTTTCCTTAACTGTAAAATGGGGAGTTAGAATAAGATGGTCTAAAATATTATTTTTTTTCTTTGTTTTCATTTTTGTTTGTTTGCTTTTTTGCAAGACAATGGAGTTAAGTGACTTGCCCAAGGCCATATAACTAGGTAATTATTAAGTGTCTGAGGCTTGATTTGAATTTAGGTCCTCCTGATTCCAGGGCCAATGTTCTATCCACTGTGCCACCTTGCTGCTCCTAAAATATCCTTTCAAGCTCTAAATTTATGATCTCTACCTATTGTGAGTACTCAGCTGAAAATAGTAGGAATTCCTTTCTTTCAATACATTGATTTGATAGAGTTATAAAACTGTATGATAATAAAATAATGGACACATTTCTATACAATATAAAAATTTTGAAGATCCACTTCAAACCTGTTTTAACCACTTTCTCACCATGAGGGCAGGTGCTGTTTTGAAGAAATTATCTCTTGACTCTATGAATTATTTTTAGTTATAGGGAAAGTGGTTAAATGACCTTCCTGGGTCACTCTCCTCTATTCCCTTCATTAAATCCAGATTTCTTATTTTTAAGACATCTATTCTATCTTGCTAGACTTTAAGTATTGGGTTTTGACCCCAAGTGGCAAAATGAGTAGTGAAGTAAGTGCGGGAGTGTGTGTGTGGGGTCAACATGTAATAAATATCAGCAACAATTATTAGACTTGGAGGAGAAGAGCAGCGCTTAGAGGAGATGTTAGAAAATAGTCCTAGTTGAGAACCAAATGGATAAATAGAAAGCAGGGCCAAGATAAGAGTTAGTAAGAGTAACTGCTCCAAAGGAATGGACATAAAATAATGAACTGAATCTGACAGGCAAAAAGGTCTGAAGTCAAGGGAAGGTGTGCAGGAAGTACAATCAATTAACCCCAATGGAAAGGGAAGAAAGGGAAACATTGGCAAAGGATGATTTATTTTAGTAACATAAAACATTCATTTAAAATAGGAATGGGAGGGGTGGCTAGGTGGCGCAGTGGATAGAGCGCGGGCCCTGGAGTCAGGAGTACCTGAGTTCAAATTCAGACTCAGACACTTAGTAATTGCCTAGCTGTATGGCCCTGGGCAAGCCACTTAACCCCATTGCCTTGTAAAAACCTAAAATAAAATAAAATAAAATAAAACAAAATAGGAATGGGTCAGCCTCATTGTTGTGGATTTGAACATACTCCCTCTTTCCCCAAGATTTCAAGGCTATGTTTTTTGTGGGAAGACTTCCAGCAACACCAAGATACAAAATTTGCATGCCATTTCTTATGTTTTCTTTTCAGATTTAAGCCTTCCTAATCTGCTATATACATTGAAGAAGACCTCATTGCCTGAATTTAAAATGGCTTAGATTATATATTTTTATTATATAATCCAAGTTAGTGGAGATAGGCAAGGGATTGACAGTTGTAGTTTGGTGTCCAGGTGAGTATGTTGGAATGATTGCTGGAAATTAGAGTGGCTAATCTTAGTTGTTATCTGGTAAATCATAGGCTTTATCACCTGCATAGAGGAAGGAAATGATATTTTGTTTCATTAGTTTTCTGGGGTATCCATTGGCATGTTGGGTTCAGAAAATCAATCAATAGACCAATAACTGTTTTTCATTGATGATATATAAGGTTTTGAGTAGGCTCATGTGGCCTACCATCAGACTGTAGTGGTAGAGGATGAGTACTGCTTATTGGGACCCTCTTGGATGGTATAAAGTCAAGAGCAAGGATTCAGATATCTAATAGAGGTTTGTCTTCATGAGGTAGGAAAGTTGTGCCAACATGTAGTATAGACCTAGGGAGTGTGTATAAATATCATCTACCAATTTTGGGGTCAACTGTTCTCAGAACATAAGATATGAAAAAGTCACACCTCCTAAAAATAATTCTAAGTATCTCAGCCCTTGAGTCATCCAATGGTATTCCAGGTTCTTTTGGATGAGATAGGTTCCTTGTTTCATCAAGATGTATCATCTGTTGATTTTTTTAGTACATGTGTTTAGGCTTTCCATCTAGTGCAGTTTTGCCCAATTGAGATTAATTTGTGGACAAACTAAGTGGAAAGCCATGGAGTGGGAAAGAGCAGCACTCTGTGAGAGATCCTCTAGAATCCACTGCAAGAATAATGGATCATGGGGCAACTAGGTGGCATAGTAAATAGAGCACTGACTCTGGAGTCAGAAGGACCTAAGTTCAGATATGGTCTCAGATACTCACTGGAGCTTTATGACCCTGTGCAAGTCACTTAACCCCAATTGTCTCCCCCTTCCAAAAAAAGAATAGATTGATTATTCTCTTTTTGCTAAATATTTGTGATGATTTAATTATCATTTGTAGAATTTGTTTTTGTTGAATGAGGACCTAGTCTACAAAATTTCCATAGTTGGGCAGGGAGGGAAGTAAGATTGGGAGAAAAATTGTAAAACTCAAAACTCAAATAACATCTTTAAAAAAAATTTCCATAGTCCACAGAGTCTATCTAAGATGGGACCCATATTGCCAGTTGGTTAAGAAGTTCAGTCTCTAGGTTAGATGGACTGCTAAGAAGACTATTATTACTATATTAACCTGGGGGGGAATGGGTGTTGAAGAATCTCTATTGAAACCTAATCATTCGGGGAACTGGATGATAGCTTAGTTACTTGGTTGTACTCAAAACAATACCAGTAGGTTGGAGTCATGCTGGGTGCCTAGACTCTCCACTGAACTGCAGATAGACAAAGAGGCTTTAAAAACCAAGTAGAAATTTTGTGACTAGCTAGAGACAGGCTTCTATGAAGGTCAAAAAATTTGGAAAGAGGTTGAAAATAAAATAAAAGTTTGTTTTATTTTTTAAGAGTGCAATTGGTTTTCTCTATTCGTCTTTCTCTACTCATCATTAAATTTTCTAAAAATTTATCAGTCCAGGCAGGTGTGTTCTATCTCAAATTCTTGTTAAGGAGCTGGCATCTTGTATTATGGTCTCTTGTCCTTCTAGTTTCATTTCTTCTCTTCCTGCAAAGCCTCAAGGGCTCCCCAGAGTGTAGCCAGTTCTTTTGTGGTCTGGCCCAACTGTTACTGGAGCTCAATGTTTTGAGATTGCAGTTCCAGCAGCTCAAAGACAAGCCAAGAGGGTAGAAAACAGCTCTCTCACTGTCTGAACTATGGGGTGGAGGAGTTATTTTTGTTTTGTGTATTAAATAAAATTGTTGGTCTTTTCTACTTTTGATTTGAAGGCAGTGTGGAAGTGAGGGTTGAGTGTGGTCAATGAATGCTGAGATTAGCAACAATTAAATCGTTTGGAGAAGAAAGGAAAACAGTCCAAGATTAGTGAAAAACAGGCAAACAGAGAATGAAGCTAAGATCAAAGCCAAGAGTTCACAAATACTATTTGAACTGTTTGAAAATAAAAAAAGATCCAAAGGTGGAGTTGGGGGTGGAAGTGTGTTTGCATAGAGGAAGGTCAAGGAAATATCAAAGAGGAAAGGAAATAGTATTACTGATAGACAGTTGATCTCAAGTTTAACATATTAGCTAGAAACAAAGCTTCTTTTTGATTAGCAGCATGTGAAGGATTCCCAGCCTCCCAAGATGCAGTCATGTGTCTGTAGATATGAAAAGTAATATTTCTAAAGGCAAGACATGACTTTTATCCTATCCTTCTTAGATGAAATCCTTCATAGCTTTAGGTATGGTTCCTTATAAGAAATGATGAATAAATATCCTGTTCTGAGACCGTCTTGATCTATATCAAGAATAAATAAACAAGCAAACAAAATATTATATTCAAACAACAAATAACTTTAAATTTTTAATTGTTTAATTTTAATTGAAGTTTATAATTTAAAATTTAAAAGTTTTAATTTAATAGTCTAGATCACTGGATTGGGTAAGGGATGGGATATCACCAAAGAAGCGCGTTTATGGGGGAAAGGTTGTGAAAAGTAGCCTGATAATGTAAAGGGACAGCATTTGGAGTCAGCATATCTGACAATTTTGCAATGTTTAACTTGTGTGACCTTGGACAAGTCACTTAATCTCTTGGGCCTAAGTTTCCTTATCTATAAAATAAGGAACTGTACTAAGTGGCTTCTAAGATTCCTGAAAAACCTAAATGTTATGATCTAGAAATACTTGTGGATTGAAATAATGGTTTCACAATCTTGCAAAGATATAAAAATGTTATCTGCAAAGTTGTCAATGATCAAGATAAATTTGTCAAACTTGTGACAAGTAAAGCAGTTCCCCAAATTCCAGAGGTTGAAGCAGATTAAAATGAAACTTGGAAATATTTAGCAAAATAATTAAAAATGCAATATAACATAGAAAATGTTAAATTGTTTTTAAGTCAATACTTGGCCAAAGAGTCATTTCTATTTGTGTGTGACAACAGTGAGGCAACTCTCTGAGACTCTAAATTGCAAAAATGTGCTGATCTGCATTAGCAGGGTGAGTTTCTTCATCTGGGAGATCCCCATTTGAAAGAAAACAAAGACCTTGGTCCCTATTTTCTAGTCTGTATATCCTATCAATATGACGTAAAACAATATAAATTGAATGCCAGTAATGTGGGATGAAATGGATGAAATTTATTAATAAGAAGTTTCAGTCTGCTTTCAATAAACTATATGTTATATTGTCTCTCTCATATATATATATATATATATATATATACACACACACACACATAAACACAAATTTTTACACACACATACACACATACACATATTGGTCTTCACCTGCATCTTGGATGTTGTCCACAAAAATATGGTATGATGTAAAATAATCTTGGGTTGGAACATTCAGGATAATTTTCAAGAATGCACTCATTGATATCCTAAGAAAGAAAATACAGCAGATTAAAATCTATTCTCTGGTTATTTTGTCATATTCCATATTATTTTAAGTTCAGTAGATTATAATTCAAATAATTAGGGAAATTTTATTATTATGTAAATATTTATTTGTTTTCCAATTACATATAATGGTAGTTTCTACCAATCTTGTTTTTGCAAGGTTTTGAGATTTGTAATTTTTGTCCCTCTCTCTCTTCCCTCCTATCAGAAGACAATCTGATATTGGTTTTACATTTTCATCCATGACAAACATAGATAGAAACTGAATGTGTTATGAGAACAATCAGATCCAAAAGGAAGAAAGAAAATATTAGAAATCGCAAAATTACATAATACAGAAGGCAACTTTTAAAAATTGAAGATAATAGGGAGATTTTTGTACAAGGACAAGAGAGATAAAACAGAATTCATGGAATAATGTTGAATGCTCTTCTTTTGTCACAATCAGGTTCAAATATATGTTTGTTCCTATATCCCCACCTTTCAGTAACTGACATTTGTCATAAGGGCAAATTTTGCACATTTCCAAGGTGAAGATGGAAAAACAATGTTCTAAGACATTTCTAGATTGCTTGCAATTTGAAGGCATGGGATATGATTTATATTCTTTGTATTCCCTTAAAAATTTGTACAGAGTTTTGAAAGTAAAAGTTTCTCAGTAAATCTTTATCAAATGAGTGAATGAAAATACTGACAAGTGTTTTTTTTTGCCAATAGAATTTCCATGCCTGTGATGAGGAGGTAATCTGGTGCTGACCATTACAAACCTTTTGAAGGATTCAGAAATCTTTAAGAAAGAAATAATTTTCAAGAGGGATAGTGCTTCAAATCATCCAGTTAAAATCTTGCTCCTCACCATTTTACAGATGAAGAAATGAAGACTCAGAAACCCAAGTGATATGTTTAAACTCACTTAAATGAATTGATTCAGAGTGACATAAGAAGCATCAGAAGAACAATTTTTGCATTAGCATCAAGATTATGAAAATAAAAAGTTCTGAAAGACAAGGATTTTGACAACTTACAAGATTACCTATGATTCCAGATGACTGATAAAGAAGAAAAATGTCTACTTTATGACAGATAAATTATAACTAATAAACAGAACAAGAAACACATTTTCACAGGTGATCTACCTAGAAATTTTTATTGCTTGATTGCTTCCTCCCCTCCCCCATCCTTTTCCTCCCTCCCTCCCTAATGGCTCAGGGGAGGTGGGAAGATGAAATTACTTGATAAATGGATAAAAGTTTAAAAGTTTTTAATGATATCTTTTTACTTAGCCACCCTTTCATTCTGAAAAATACCCTCAACATTGTAACAAAGACAAGGAGAGAAAGGGGGGAAAAGAAATATAGTTAATCACATAGCATCTGCATCTGAGAGTATTTTTTTTTGATGAAGGGCTTTTTGAGAGGCAATGTTAAGTGACTTGCCCAAGATCTCTCCGTGATCGTATAGTGGTTAGTACTCTGCGTTGTGGCAGCAGCAACCTCGGTTCGCATCCGAGTCACCGCATTGTGGGAAACAATGACACAGCACGGGAGCTTCACTTTTTGGCCTCGTCTCAGTATTTTCCTCCAATGATCCGCCACTCGTGGAGCACCCCATGAAGAACCCCCAGAATCCATACATCTAAGTAATTGTCTGAGATCCGATTTGAACTCAGATGCTCCTGACTCCAGGGCTGGTGCTCTATCCACTGAAGCACCTAGATGACCCTAGTGTTCTATATTCTTAAGCTCTGACCTCTGCAAAGAAGGGAAGGAACTGCAATTACTTTTACTATTCAAGGACAAGTTTGATCATTAAAATTAAGTTTTATACTTAGTATGTTTTATCCTAATTATATAGCTTGTAGGCATTTATTTAGTATTTTCTTTATTATTTACCAGTAGATAGAAAATTTCTATATATTTGGTATATTTGTATATTCTATACATTTGGTCCATTCATTGTTTCATAGAACACAGTAATAAATCAATACTTTTGTGCATTACAATTTGTTTGATAATTAATAAACCTATTTTTATTTTAATTCTTTGCTGTCATAAAAATTATGCTATGAATATTTTGGTGTATGTGTGGGTCTATATTTTAAAATCTCTTTGGGACATATGTCTCACAATGAGATCTCTGAATTAAAAAAATATTTTATTTACTTCTTTAGCATACTTAAAGTATAAGTTCTTTGCATTTCTCTCTGCACCCATAACATTGCTTAGCAGATAACACATAACATACATTTCTTAAACATTTGTCGAAGGAATGAGACAAAATGATAGTGGGGATGGGAACAATTTATGCTACTTTATTAGAATATTGAAACAGACTTTCAAGGTCTATTGAAGGAGAAGGGAAAATATTCAAATTTCCAAATTAAAAGTTGCATTTACATTTAAAAAATTCCCCTTTTATCTATGTTAGCTACCTATCCTACCTATCAAATGTATGAGTTCAAAGAATTTTAGCCATTGATAAAAGCCAGAGTTTTAACACACTCAATCTTAGGTAATGTCATTGCACATAAATAAATGATGGTGCCTCTGTAAGATCAAGTTGAAGAAGAAAATATTTTATGAAGACATACTTACTGAGTTACAGAGTTTTTGGAATATTAACTGACCCCACTAAGTGTTGAAAGATGAGGACAAAAGCACTTTTGGTCATTTACGGATTCAACCTTCACTGGAAAAGTAAAAACCAGCAAGAAATACTACAATTTTCCAAATGGGGAAACTCTGAACCCAGATAACTATACAGGTAATTCAAGCCTGTCAAGCTCGTTATTTTCTATTGTTAATGTCCCAGTTTCACCTGATTTGAGTGGTTGCATCCAGTGCTAGTTATTTTATCTTGATAACGAATGTCAGATTTTTTTTGTACTTGTCAAACTATTTCTGTCATTTAACAATTTCTAAAATGCAATGTATTTTTATCCTTTCCCTGCATGGATTACTTTCATCCTTAGATTATTTCTTTACTTTTATGACAAGTGAAATTCTTTGAAAACTTCCCCATCTGCATTTTTACTTTCCTTCACAGCTCCTGCTGCTGCAGTCAAACCAATCTATTTTCCAACCACTTCTTGTGACTTGCTAATTTTTCCCTTTGGGTCTAGGCTTATGTTATTTTCCCTCCTTTGAAAAGTGTTTAACAATTTTGATTGACATCTTCCTAAAATGCATTATATAGTTAAATTAATCATATATGGGGAGGGTTTTTTGCCAGGCAATGGGGTTAAGTGACTTGCCCAAGGTCACATAGCTAGGTAATTATTAAGTGTCTGAGGTCACATTTGAACTCATGTCCTTCTGACTCCAGGAGTGTTAGAAGAGTCTCAGTGATCATCTAGTTCACTCAACTTTATGGAATTGCTACTGTGACACCTGACAAGAATTCAGGCTTTGCTTTAAGACCTCTAAGAATGTGCAGGGGAAACTCATTGTCTGTTGAAGGGGAAAATCATTGTACTACTTTTGGACAGCTTATATTGTTAAGATTTTTTTTTTTAAATTGAGTATAAATTTTCTCTTTTTGAAATTTTCATCAATTCTGATTTTGTAGATGAATTGTATTGAACATAAATCACTTTCTTTGATGACTGTCACATTATGTACCTAAAGTTTTGTACTATTACAATGACATTTTCAAGAGGTCCTGAGGTTGGTTGGTTGTTGTTCTTCATTCTTGAAGAGGAGCAAAATGACATCACTATGTTGGAGTCAAGGTGTAGTATGCCCTACTGTGACTTATCAGACCAAAAAGAAATCAGAAGGTTCTACCTTAAGTTGAGTACAAATTGTCCACATGAACATTTGGAATGGAGATATCTTGAAATTTGTGCATCTCATGGTTCTTTTGAATTACTGCAATTCTTCTTCCTCTTGCCTTCTTTGATTCAGGCACATTATGCTGAGGGGTCCTTTGCCAACATCTCCCATGACTCTCAATTAATTCCATACTTCAAGTTTCTGAGGTACAGAGGGCAACCCATACAGAATAACTCCCTTCAATGAATTTTTGTGGGTCTTTTACCATTAGATCAATTCTGTAGTTAAGGTGTTAGTTTCTTCAGGATTTTTTGTGCCTCTTTTACCAATCTGTAAATTCTTTTCATATTTTTTTTTTGCATCACTCTCATTTTTATTTTCCCAGTTTTTTCTACTCCACTCATCTCTTTTTTTTAACTCTTCCAAGAATGCTTGTTAGACTTGGGTCCAATTAGCATTTTTGTTTGAGGCTTTGTTTATAGTTTTTATATTGTCTTCTGAGATTGTGTCTTGGTCTTTTTGTCATAGTAGTTTTTTTATGGCCAAATTCATTTTCTGTTGTGTGCTCATATTTTCAGTCTATTTCCTTTTGTTTTTGTGAGGCAATGGAGTTAAGTGACTTGCTCAAGATCACACAATAGGTAATTATTAAGTATCTGGGGTCACATTTGAACTCAGATCCTCCTGACTCCAGGGGCCAGTGCTCTGTCCACTGTGTGACCTAGCTGCCCCTTCAGTCTATTTCTTGACTTTGAACTTTATGCTGATGTTGGGTTCTACTCACCTGAGAGTGGGGAAATACTGTTCCAAGCTTTAAGTTTTTTTGTGTGCTACTGTCTTCATTGCTAGTCCTGGAGGTATGCATGTTTTTGATGCTTTCAAAGTGGTGTGACCTGAGGAAAAGTATAGCTACTTCTGTCCTGGGCTAAACTCTGATCTTTACCCAGGAAATTCTTTTTTCCCTTATTAGCTACAAGCACTAGTGCAACCTTTTGGCCCTGAAACTGCAACCCACAGCTGCTCTTCTCTAGTCACAAGCACTAGCACTCCTCTTTTCCTTACAACTGTGAAAAGGGTCTTTGTTCCCTTTGGACAGATTCAAAAGTATTCCTCTCCAATCTGGAACTGTGACCAAGAGCCACTTACGAGCAGTAGAGTTGTCCATTAGTGTCAGCTATATACCATTGTCAACAAATGGTCTCCTTAGCATCTCTGGACTGTTCTCCTAAAGATGCTCTTGCTACTGTTTCTAAGGTCCATCACTTTTGCTACCGCTTTGTGTGTGGGTTCCTGAAAGGCCAGCATTCTGGTGTCACAGATCTCCCCTGCTGACCTCCCAAATTGCCTTAGCTGGAAAAATGGCTTACTCTGAACTTTGGTGACTATGACATTCCAAAACTTGATTTGATAAATTAGCTTTAAGTTTTTTAATAGGGGAAATGTTGGGAGACTGTTTGGTTGGGTTGCTGCCTCTAATCCACCATCTTGGTTCTTCCTTCCCTACTCCCACCATTTATTTCCAATGTATATATGTTTTGACAGCAATTTGAAGATATTACAACTGGCTGGCTGCCTTGGAAAAGAAATTTAGATGCTTCAGGATGGAATCCTGGAGCTTATGAGTTACAACCACAGGCTACAGGGGAGTTGCTCCTTTAACCAGAAGCAGCTGTGATATTGTTGCTATGAACCCCAGCCTGGAGCTCTCTCATCATGATTATTCTTGATCTGGTTTTGTCAGAAAATTATTCTCAAAGCAATATCTTCGACTTGTTGACTAGTTTGATTGTGGAACCTCAGAACCACTTTCAAACATGAACCTATTTTATCTAGTATTAGATCATTTCTTATCAGAAGAAACTACTCTGGTAACATGATCAGCTCTATCTTCTAATTCTCTTGGTCCAAGGAAAGCACATACAAAACAGTCAGCTACCACCAGTAATTCCCACTCTCCAAGAAATTCAAGGGATAAGACATTGGTCCAATCAAAAAGCACTAGATAGTAGAAATACAAAGAGAAAAGCGAGTCACCACTATCAAGGAGTTAATACTTTAAAGGGCAGAAGAGCCTATACATGGATAGTTATATGCAAAGCAGATACAAGATAAATTTGGGAGGCATAGTACTCACAGCTAGGGGACCAGGAAAAGTTTCATAAAGATAGTGCAATTTAATGGAGTCTTATGGGAAGCTAGAAATTCCAAGAGGAAATAGCGAGAAAGAAGTCCAAAGCATGTGGGACAGTCTATACCAAAAGGCAAGGAAACAGGACATGGAAGGACATCTGTGGGAATAGAAAGAAGGTCAGTTTGTTGAACCAGTGTGTGAGGGAGAGTAATGTGTGAAAAAAATTTTGAAAGGTAGAATGTGGATAGATTATAAAGGATTTTAAAAATAAGATAGTTTATTTTTGACTCTGGAGGTAATAGGGAACTGTTGGTTTATCAAATGGGATATGTGTGACAGGGTCAGATTTGTAATTTGGAAAAATCACTTTGGTGGCAGTATGTAGTATATAGAGTGAACTTAAGTGGGGAGGGACTTGAGTCAGGGGAATCAATTAGATGTCTATTGTAATAGTTCAAGCAAGAGGTAATGAGGGCCTGGCCTAGGGTGGTAGCAAAGTGAATGCAGGGAAAGGGATAGATATGAGCAAAATTTAGCATCACATCAGCTATGAGAGGAGAGTGAAAAAGACATCAAAAATGAAAACAAAGTTGTGAACCTGCATGACTGAAAGAAGGATGATACCTGCTACAGAATGAGGGAAAATTCAGAAAAAATTGGATGAAAAGTTAGTGAATTCTGTTTTATACATGTGGAATTTTAGATGTCTATGAGAAATTTATTTCAAAATATCCAATATATATTTGTTAATATTGGACTAGGGCTAAGGAGAGAGAGAGAGAGAGAGAGAGAGAGAGAGAGAGACTGAGCTACACACACCACATACACACATATGTATTACATACATAAAACAGGCATATACTCACACACATGTAGGGCACTCACAATGTGTGCACACAAATGGACACCTATATAGAGGCATATAGGAATATATACACATGTCCACACATGCACAATAAATATGAGAAACATTAAAAATTGTACAGCCAGCACTGTTACACTCAATGTAAATGCTTACACACATGTACAATGCTTCTTCCTGCAGTACATGCATGTATTTGCAATATAGATGCATTTATATGTGTCTGGAAGTCATCATGATAGAGCTGACAGGATCTATGAAAGCTACCTAAGAAGAAAGAACCCTCATAGGTTCCCATTATATCCTCTCACTATTTAAAAAAAAAGTACCTAAATAAGAGAGCCACTACCTCATTTTTTTTTTTACTGCTGATTTCTAATTAAGAGTAAAAATTCAAATTTTAGGTTCAGTTAATAATCATTTAGCCAGAAAGACTTTCGTATTATGTAAACTCCTTGCGATCTGGAATTGATTTGTTTTGGCCTTTGTTTATTTAGCACCTAGTACATTACTTTGCATATAGTATGTAGTCAATAAATATTAAATTGATTTATAAAAGATAAGCATTTATCTGTTACTATTTGATGCATTATATCCCAGTGTTGGTTCTTTTCTTAAGATAATTTTAAAAAGGGTTTTCAGAATGTGTTACTGTTAGTTACATAAGTAATTCTACCCAAGTGGTCTTTGTTTTTGACACAGAATTAAGGGTATTTTGGGGGTGCAGGATGTAGTAAATCTCAAGTTATTATAGAGTTATGGGGAAAGACATTGTACTAGGTCATAGGAGACCTGGGTTCTAGTCCCAGTTCTGCCACTAATTAGCCATATAAATTTGGACAAGCTACTTAACCTTCTTGTACCTATATGTTCATGAGCTGTCCTAGAGCATCTCTAAGCACCTTTCTAGCTTAGATTTTGATTCCTTCTCTAATTGTCTACCATATGAGTTAGTAGCAACAATATCTTGTAAGATTAAGGATTTAGAAAGATGGTTGCTTTTTCTCTTAATTGGTAAGTCTGACAGACTTTACTTCATCTTCATCCTTTTCAACCTAGAGACTGGATTTGACTCTGTTGACCACCTTCTACTTCTGGATAATGTCTTCTCTCTGGGCTGGTTCTATTTCTTTCTTCACAAATTTTTCCATTTTATCATTTATCATCTAGATCTTGTACCATAAGTGTGAGTGGCCACCAATGTCCTTAGATTTCCTATAATTCTCTCTCTCTCTCTATGGTTCTTCTTGATGACCTCAATAGCTCCTATGTCTTATTTTTATATCTATGCCATGACTCCCAGATTTTTATTCATAGCGTCAGTCTCTTATCTGACATCAATCTTACATGACCAGTCTCCTATTTGACATTTTAAACTGGGGTACTGAAGATATCTCAAATTGAAAATGTCAAAACTAAAATCCATTATCTTTTCTTCAAAATCTATTCCCCCCTTCCCCCCATTCCCTATTTCTATCAAAGGCACTACCATTCTTATAGTCTCCCAGGGTCATAACTTCTACTTCTCATTCTCCCTCACCTTACAAATTCAATCATTGCTAAATTTTGCCTCAACATCTCTCACATCTGAATCCTTTTTAAAAACATAAATTATATTCCAATTATCCTTTTGCCTAGAATGTTTTTTAAAATGAGCCATCTATTGACTCAAATCTCTCTTCTCTTCAATACATTCTGATGCACAGAGCTAATCATGCTATACCTCTACTCAATAAATTTCAGTGACTTCCTATTGTCTTTAAATTTTAAAAAATCCCTCTAAGTTTTTAAAGTCATTTGCAACTTTTTCTCAATCTACATTCCCTGTTTCATTGTACACTGCTCCCCTTTCCACACTCTATTGTTCAACCATGCTAGAATTCTTTACATTTCACACAAAACTCCTATATCATATTTTTTGCCTTGGCCATCCTCCATCCCTGGATGACCATCCTTCCTTCAAAGCCATCTTTCCTTCAAAATACAGTTCAAGCATCACCTTCTAACTTTCCTGATACATTCAACTGCTGATGTCCTCCTCAAACTTCCAGGTCTTTTAACTACCTTGTATCTATTAGTATTTGTTCTGTATAATAAGTATATTTATTCATGTTTTCATCTCTACTTAGGTCATTTGTTCATTTCTGGCTCCAAGGACTTCCCAATGCTTTTGAGGCAGCTAGATGGTGCCTTGCGGTCAGGAGTATCTGAGTTCAAATCCAGCCTCAGACACTTGCCACTTACTAGCTATGTGTCCCTGGGCAGGACACTTAACCATGAGTACCCTTGCATCCAGGGCCATCTCTAGTTATCCTGAGTCATATCTGGTCATTGGACCCAGATGGCTCTGAAGGAGAAAGTGAGGCTGGTGACTTAGCACAGCATCCCTTCACTCAAATTCAATTCATATACTTGTCATGGTATCACCTCTTTGATGTCATGGTCTTCTTTAAGAGCAAAGGACAAACATCACCATCATCATGTCTACTAGAACGTAAGTTCCTTGGAATGCTTCATTTTGTTGTACTTGATTCCCCAGGACCTTCTATACTGCCTTGTCTTAGGGAATATCTTAGGGGAAGATCCAGGAAACTTGGAGCTATCTACCTATCTGCCTAATATAAACAAAACCCCACTATCTGACACATAGTAGGTACCTACTAAGTCCTTCTTGACTGAGTTTTAATATTTCAAATTATTAATAAATACTAATCCTTTATTGATGATAGATTCACATTCTGCATTTCTTTTTTGGGTCTTTCTTTTGCCACCCAAATCACAATAATGTACCTACTTTCCTGTCTATAATGTCTGCAATTCATTTTCCTTTAAGATATTTTGTTAGCATGGCTGGTGGCAGCTCTAATGTGGTTTTATAGTAAGGCCCATTACTTCAGTTAAAGCATGAAGGATCTAGGGAAGGAAGAGAAAAATGGAAATAAAGAACGTGCTAGGAATCCAAAGTTAGGCTGACAGTACAATTTGGTAGAAAAATGAGCTGAGCAGCATACAGAAACAGGACAAAAAAATACCACTTAGTAGCTGCTATGTTCATGAAATAATGTAACACTCTATCATGAGTTTTTTAAAAAATTAAATAGGATTTTAAGTTGATTTGGTAACCAATCTTCATAGTCTAAAGAACATAAGTATTAGAAAGCAGTGAACTATTAAAAAAGGAAGCAATAAAGGGAGAAATGTTCACCTTTACTGGGTATCACCATTAAAACTTTAATTCCAATAGTTTGTCTATATAATATGGACACATCAGATGTGGAAACAGACAATTTGTTAGCCAGCAGAGGTCATCTTAACTCTGGAGTTGGAATAAACCCATATTCATGGCACTGGACCTGGAGACAGGAAGATTCATCTTCCTGAATTCAAATCTAGTCTCAGATATATAACTAGCTGTGTTAGGGAATTAGTTAGCTTGGTCAAGTCACTTCATCATGTTTGCCTCTGTTTTCTCCTTTCTAAAATGAGTTGGAGAAGGAAATGCCAAATCATCCCAAAATCTTTTCCAAAAAAACCCCAAATGGGGTCATGAAGAGTCGGACATTACTGAAAAGCTATGAACAATAACCCAAGTGAGGGAGGAGGTATTGCCCACATCAGCAAATCTCTCAACATTCTAATCTGGACTTGGGGGGGGTTGCCTAGCAATAACACAGCTTCATCAAAATCCCTTCCCTCTTAATCATAGATTTTTGTTTCAACATTTAAATTTTTTTAAAAATTACAAACATTTATTTTTTCTACCTCTTTCCCTCCCACCACATCTGAGAAAAACAGTCTTTACAATATGAATCACAGGATCTTAAAATCATGACTGTGTAGATACCAGGAATATTAGATCCCAACACCTTCAGTTTTTTTTTTTGAAAGGCAATGGGGTTAAGTGGCTTGCCCAAGTTCCACACAGCTAGGTAATTATTAAGTGTCTGAGGCCAGATTTGAACTCAGGTACTCCTAACTCCAGTGCAAGTGCTCTATCCACTGTGCCACCTAGCTGCCCCCTAATAAACCTTCAGTTTATAGATGAAGAAGCTGGCCTAGAAAAGTTAGGTGACTTTGCCTAAGGTCCCTTCTTTAATAAATGGCAGAGTCAGGATTCAAATTTAGGTCCTGTAATTCCAAGTTCATCATTCTTCCCTCAGTAGAACATGGTCTATTCTCTTATAAACATTCTGGCTTCTTCATCTTTTTTTATTCAGAAGACTACAGCCTGGCTGCAGCATTTATTAAATATATGACCTTGAACAAATCACATAAAGACTCTAAGTTTTTTCATCTGTAAAATGGAAGAAATAAATGTACTATGTAACTCAAAGGGTTACAATAAGTATGTATTTTATGTACGTATTTTAATATGTATATATAGTAATGAGAAATTTTCATATTGTTATCCATTCATATTGTTTATTTCTTAGCTGCAATTCTCTTGTCATTCTACCTCCTTCATTGTGGCCTATATATCATTGTTGTTGTTCTGTTATTTTAGCTGTGCCTGACTCTTCATGACCCTTTTTGGGGGTTTTCTTGGAAAAGATATTGGTTTACCATTTCCTTCTCTAGCTTATTTTATAGATGAGGAACTGAGGCAGAGAGGGTTAAGTGACTTGCCCAGGGTCACACGGCTAGTAAGTGATTGGGGTCAATTTGAACTCAGGAAGATGAGTCTTCTTGAATCCAAGTCCATTCTATATAGCATCAACCCACCCTGTCATCTATATAGGCTCTATTCTATTGTAAGCAAAATTTGCTAACTCCTCCAAGTTTTCTATAAACATATCTTCTGCTTTTTCACATTAACTGAAACATGGCTTCCATGTGATATCACCACTCCTTTGGTTACTTTCTTCAGAGGAGTCTACTACTCCTATTGTTTGTGGCAAACAAAGGACTTGGAGTACCCTTTATTTTCTTACCACTATTCTGTTATCATCTCTCAATAGCCTCTTATCTTCTGATATCCATGTCATCTTTTAAAACATCTGAAAAAAAACAGTTTACTAGCTTCATTCATTATTCATTACCAGTTTCACTGTCTTCCCCTCCATTACATCTCCTAAATTAACCTTAGGGCCTTTAGCTTGTGTGCTAATGATCATTCTAAAAGACTGGTCTAACAAGTACTAGACCTTCTCTATTCCAATTAACCAACCACTCAACCATTTTTTTTATTAAGTATCTATTGCATGTAAAATATTGTGCCAAATCTAGGGATTCAAAGACAAAAGTGAAAATAACTTCTGCGTAATGGAGTTTACCATCTAGGTAGGCGAAATGTACATGAATAGATTATACACAAATTGATTCAAGAAAATGTTGAAGAGAAGGCATAAGCAACTAGTCAAATAAGCACACATTATTGAATTGACTTGACTATACATCCTGAATCTGGACAAGTCAGTGAACATAGGAATTATATAAATTATAATATATAAAATATAATTAATACAATTTTAAATTATATAAATATGCGTTACTATATTATCATTAATTCACTCATTCATTTTGAAAAAAAATCTTTTGAATTTCTACTATGTACAAAGTATTGCTATTCAACCATTCTGTCAGTCCTTTTGGGGTTTTACCAACTTGTTATAATGAACTGGTCAATTTCTCTAAATTTTTATTTCCTCACTTGTAAAAAACATAGAATTTGGATTAGATGACCTTTAAAATCATTTCTCCTTCTAAATCTATGAACTACTCTATGTCTCTAGGTCTGTGAATTTCTAGACTTTGTTGCATTCAGCTAAATGAAAATAAGTGACATCTAAATACCAATAACAAATACAATAACTAGAATGTATATAATACTTGAAAAGCATGAAGTGCTTCATATGTATTATTTAATTCTTGCAACAACCTTGTAATGCAGGTGCTATTATAATTCCCATTTTATAGATGAGGAAACTAAGAATGAAAGAATGATTTGCTCAAAGTCACAGATCTACTAATTTTTCAGCTGGAATATGACCTCACATCTTCTTAACTCAAAGTTCAACTTTATATGCATCTCATCATCAAGTACTACCAATTTCATATTCAATCTGTATTATTTCATATTTTTATGTTTATTAGTTGTTTATATAGTTTAATTTTCCAGATCTTATCCATTAATTATAATTTTCACACAAGCCTATATTGCAGAAGCAAGTTTTGAGCATCAACCAAGCTCACAAGTGAGGAAAACAATAGCCTCCATATGTAAGTTATTTCAGGTTATTCATTGAGCAGATGCAGTTTTTCTATTTTTAATTAAAATGAGTGTTTTTAAGTTCAAATGATCAAATATTTTTCAAGACCCATGTTTAGCAAAGTAGAAGTTACTATGTTGACCTTCTTTAGGGCTAAGCATGAGTGTATTGCAAATTTGGGAAAGTATTGATCCAAAGAATGATCAATTGTTCTCTTTAATAAGTTGTAATCAGATACATAGGAGTCGTGACTTCAAATAAACCACAGAGGACCAGGAAAACAGGGAGCTGAATAAAAATAGCAATAACAGAATTCTGATGTGAGTAACTTGGCCAAGGGATGAAGGCTAATTCCCTTGGATCTCTGAGGACAAGCATTATTACAAATTTACAGATGAAGAAAATCAGAAAAAGACATGAAATCACTGAAAGTTTATTGGCCGAGCTTTCTGACCTCAGAGGTCTTTATTCATGGTGATTTCACTTCTTTGTGAGTTCTTATGTTTCTGTCCAAAAATTGATTCCACATTTTAATATTTCAAAAAGTTTCTAAATGTTAACTATATTTTTCTTTTCATTTTATGATCTAAATATCTGTCTTCATGGAGATTTTCTTTCCCTTTCTTGTCCAAATCTGCAACAAACCCACATATGAACATCTCTTCTCACCAATAAGTCAATTCATCAGCTACAGTTCACCACACAACCTAATTCTGGAAACCTTTTTGCTCAGATTTATGTTATCTCCTAAAGGTGTCAGATCTGAAATGAAGATCTGCATGTGAGGGTAACATAGGATTCAGTAGACTAAATGATGTTACTTATAAATATAGCTTTAAAAAGGAAATGAAATAAAATAATGTGGAAAAGGACTATGTGAGCCCAGGTAGCCTTGTTGCTCAGGTCACCATTCCCACAGGGCTGCAGTCAGTGCTGAAGTACAGTACAGCATTTATCACTGACAGCCAAGCAAAATCTCACTGAGCTCAATGGAGAAACTTTGGAACCACTTCCTGACCACTTTAAACATGGGTTTTAAATACCAGCGGAACGTTTTTAAATGCATCAAATTGGCTGTCACCTTGTGGTAGCAGCCAGGCCTCATGAGCTTTCATTCCATTTGCCAGAAAGAATCCACTCTTTCTCTAGGTATGAGATTTAAAACAAGAAAAAAAAAGCATGGTATAGAATCAGAAGATGTTGATTTGAGTCCTGATTCTCTCTTATGCATGACCTTGGGTAAACTGCAATTTGCCTCACATTCCTAATTTGTAAAAAGAGGTAGTTGGATTATATGATATCTCATTCATTCATTCAGCAAACTTTTATTAAGTACCTACCATTTGCCAACCACCGTATTATGACAACAAATCTTAAGAAGCTTATTCTATTGAGGAGAAAATATATACATATAGGCAAACACAAACTATTTACAAAGTAAATATCAAGTTATGTTGGAGTATACTAATCATCTAAGGTGAGTGAAGGGTTTGTATACAAGGAGGCAGAGGAGATAAACTTTGAAGAAAGTTAGAGATTTTAAGGGATGGAGGTGAGGAAGTGGGGCATATCTGGAAAATACCTTATAAAAAGGTATTGAGATAAACAGCATGTGGAATATTGTGTGTAAAAAGTAGAAAGAGGTCCAGTTTTGATTGAACATAGGATGAATACAGGATACACAGAAGATGTGTAAGACATCCTCAACAACAAAGGAAAGGCAGACTTGTCCATCTCATATTTCCCTCTTTTCTTTTTTTTGAGGGGGGGTCTAGGAGAATAATGTTAAGCCTAGAAAGATCAGAAGCTAATGGAGATTTGATGACCAAGATAGTAAAGAAACAACCCAGTGCACCTTTATAGATTTGGGTCTTTTTGGGTTCAGAAAAACTTCTTCATTGATTATGAGGAAAAAATTAGCAATTTCACTGCTTAATCAAAGTGCTAATGATTTTCAAAAAATTGTGGAGAATAAAAGAGTTGTAGCAGGACTGAATTAGGGCAAATTCTCTGTTTTCGAAAAACAAAAGAGAATGAAGGTTGTAAGCTATATAATAGTGAATTTTTAGAAAGGGAGCTGATGATGACATTCAACATTCTCTGAAACTGTTTTCTCATTGTGAAGGGATTCAATTAAATGATCTCTATAGTCGCTATAACTTTAAATACCCTATGAATGACCTTATGAAAAAAATGAAGAAATTGCAAGACTTCCTTTCATAGTGGTTTTTTTAGCTTAAAAAAAGGTAAGAACGGAAAAGCATTTTTTTTACCATAGAGTGCTAAATAAGTGAGAACATCTAAGTAAGAGGATGTGGCATGTAGTGTGTGAACTTGAAGTTAGAAGATCTACAATTGTGTTATGATTTTTGCTTTGGAAGAAGTTCATTAACTTCTGTGAAATGAATCCTTCTTAGTAATTTTCAAGTATTATATGTGTGAATTATATATGCATACATAAACACACATGTATATGCATATACATGCATATATACTCATATCTATACACATGTAATGACATAGTCCCTATAGATGAATAAATGGATGGATTACTAGATGAATGGATGGATAGATAGTTTAGGGCAACAAACAAACAAATTCATATACTTTATCAAAGCCAAGTTCACAACACAGTTGTGACCATTGGAAATGACCATAAACAGAAAGGGTAGGTACTTAGGTGGATCTATAATAGTTTCATCAGAGTTGTTACCTGCCCCACCAGAGGAAGTAAAGCTGGAGAGATCTAGAGACATTTCTTCTACTAGTAATCTTCAAAAATTTAATCCAGCAACCATTTATTCAATTCCTACTATGTGCCAACAATTCTGTTTGGGAATACACCACCAACAAAAAGAAATGATTCATAGACACAAAGAGCTTGATAACAAGAAATACTATCAACAGTAGCTTACAGTTATATAGTTGATTTAAAGTTTATAAAATACTTTAAAATATAATCTTATTTTATCCTCATGACAGTTCTAGAAGGTAGGTCTTATTATTATATCTATTTTATATATGAGGAAACTGAGGCAAAGGAAGTTAAACAAGAAGTATAGAAGAAAGGAAAGAAAGATGAAATAAACAATTAAATGCCTCCCGATTTGCCATACTATGGATTAAGTGTTTAAGTGACTTGCCCAGGGTTACACAGCTAGCAACTGAGGTGAGATTTTAGCAGAGTGCTGATCCAACAGTCATAATAGCTAACATTTCTGTATTTTAAAGGTTTGTAAAATGTAATATTTGATCTCCACAACAGTTCTATGAATAAGTGATATTATTTCCCCCATATTACAGATGAGAAATGAAGATCACACAATAATTCTCTGAGGCAGTATTAGAATTCGGGTCTTTCTGACCCTGGGTCCAATATGCATCTCCTAGTTGCTTAGGCTCATATGCCATATTGATCTCATGTGAAGCTACATGTTTGAGAAGATATCACCTTCCCAGGAACTAGATCTCTTCTCTTAGCCTTTCAGCATCCTTCAAGAAGGATGGGTATAAGAAACTTTGGACTAGTTAGTAAACAAGAGCTTTTCATTGTATAGTTCATCTGGATTATTTCAGTTGCTTTCTAATTGTACCTCACACTTCAATTCTATCCATATTTCAATCTAACTTCGCTTGCTGACCTACCTGCATCATACCCTTTCCTTCCCCCACCCAATTCTGTAAATACCATTTTATTTTCTATTTTCTCTAGGAGCAAATGTAAAGTCCTTTGTCAATTAAAGTTATTCATATTAAGGCCCTTTCCCATATCTTCAGTTTAATACACATATTATTGTTTTTCATGTACTTTTACCATCTAGTCACACTAGCTACCTTATTCTTTCTCACACACATTCCATCTGCCATATACATAACTTTGCACCAGCTATCCCCATATCTGTGGAATGTTATCCTTTCTTTCTTCTGCATCTTAGAATCCTGCCTTACTTTAAGACTCCCCTTTTCCATTCCCCCAGGTAATGTCTTACCCTCTAAGTCTATCTTCCATCTCTTATGTATACATATTCATGTATATCCTCTCCAAATAGATAGGAAGTGCTTTGAGAGCACCTTTTTTTTCCTTTGTGTTCTTAGTACTTAGCATAGTGCCTTCCTCATAATAAGCAATTAATATAAATGTTTATCATGGATTTTAAATGTTGTTCTTCTATTATTGAAAATTAATTATTAGAAGAGTTCAGAGTTCTATTCTGATGCCTCAATATAGCATTGGGTAACAACTGTTTTTTTTTAAAGTTAATGTTTTCTGGTGTAGTAGATCCTGTCAAACTAGAAAGCCTTTGAGTGTGGGTCCAATGATATTCTGTTGTTTTTTCCTTTTTTTTCTTTGAATATATTCTTTTCAAAAATTTAAAATTTATTTTATTTTTAATTTATGAATAAAACAAGCATTTATAGATCATAGTATAATTAAAAATTATTGCACATGAAATTGTAAATCTATTATGTACAACTTGATATTCCCTTAAAATATAATTTATTTATTTATTATTTATTGATATTAAAATAAATATAATAAAGTTAGAATATAAATTTCTTTTCCCTTTTTTCTTCTCTTTCCCCCCACAACCTAGAAATAGCTACTATTAGACACAAATATATATCTGCAAATGTAAAATCATTCTATACATACATTTATTTATCAATTCCTTTCTCTGGATGCAGAAAGCATCTTCTTTTACTGGTCATTTGTAGTTAATTTGTATTTATAATAGTTAAAAGGACATAGTTGCTCAAACTTGTTCTTCAAACAATATTGCTGTTATTGTATACAATGTTCTCTTGGTTCTGTTCATTTTTTTCTTCATTATTTCTCACAAATATAGCTATTCTTTTTCCAAAATCATCAAATTCATCATTTCTTATAGCACAGTAGTATTTCATCACAATTATATATCACAACTTGTTCAGCCATTTACCAATTCATTGACATCCCCTCAATTTCCAGTTCTTTGCCATCACAAAGAGTGCTGCTAAAACATTTTAAAATATATAGTTTTTTCCTTTTCCCGCAATTACCTTTGACAATAGACCTAACAGTGGTATTACTGGGTCAAAGGGTATAGACAGTTTAATAACTGTTTGAGAATAATTCTAGATTATTCTCCAAAATGAGCAAAAGATTAGTTCACAATTTCACCAACAATGAATTTGTTTCCCAGTTTTCCTGCATCTCTTCCAACATTTGCTACTTTTTCTTTCAATCATTTTAACCAATATGATAGGTATAAAATAACATCTCATGATTATTTTAATTCTCATTTCTCTAATCAATAATAATTTAGAGAATTTTTTCATATGACTATAAATTGTTTTGATTTCTTCATTGGAAATCTGTGTGTTCATATCCTTTGGTCATTTATCAGTTGGGAAATGACTCAGATTCTTATATATTTGACAAAGTTCTTTATATATTTGAGATATGAACCCTTTGATTGAGAAACTTTCCCCCCTCAATTTTCTGCTTTCTGATCTTGACTTCATTTGCTTTATTTGACAATTCCTTTTTAATTTGAGGTAATTTAAATGATTAATTTTGCATCTCACTCTGCCAGTCTCTTATTGTTGTGTGTCTGAGACAATAGTAGCTAAGTTCAGAGGGGGTCATCGTCAGTGTGATCATAGGGTGTTAAAAATTTCAATTGCAGAATGTTTCAAAGACTATGCTATAGATGGGAAGTAATCTCTGTTTGGAGAGACAACACATACATCAAGCAAAATAACAGAGCCTTGAAGTATTGAAATAGTTAAAAGTATGCACTTTAAGTATGGCAGAGTCAAAGAATATAAGGTCTACCCATTATTTTAGTTTACATTATGCATTTTGGATGAATAGAGGTCTTTTAAAAAGTTAGGAATAATATAATATTCAGTAAGGTAGGTTGCACAGGTGGGTTGCTGGACAAGTTTTTCTAAATCCAGTCCTACTAACCTTTTGAAAGACAAACCTACAGTATCCAATGCTGTTCCAGTCTCCAGGGCAGGGAGGACTGCCAATTGTGCAGAATTCTGCCAGATTGTGTGGTTATTTTATTAGGTGGATGAATGTCTACTAGAGACTAGAGTGAAAACCACCAGACCTAGCCTGGGTTTGAACAAACATTTCCAAGGTGAAAGCTAAATATATTATCATTCACTATTCCTCATAATTATAGTTTTATTGGTTAACCCACGTCAAATTTTCCTTCCTCCATAGATAACCTTCTGGAATATTCATACAAAAAGGTTACTTAAGTGGATGAGGTATGAGTGTTTTCGAAAGCTATAGAAGGCTATAGAAAAGTTATATGTGCAATCTAGTCAATGGATTTTACTTGTTTAGAATGAGATATTTTACTAAGTGGTGTCAAGACAAGCAACTGTTTATGTTTTGGGAGGGGATAGGACTGTAATTTCCTTGGCTTGGGTAATTCTCAATGAAGAAACTCCATCTATCAATGCATATCAGGAGTGGTTCTGAATTTTAGTCTTATAAAATTGGCTGAGAGTCCCTGAGAGGTTACACGATGTGCTCAAGATCACACAATCAATATGTATCAGAGGCAGGATTTAAACTAATGTTATGAATTCTTAAATTGTGCTGATGATTTCTTGTTCTGTTAAAATATTTTATTTTTACTCACATCTTTTTATTCATATCATATTCATTTTCAAATATATCACCCCAATGTTTAATGTAGAGAAAATTAGCAGTTCAGCAAAACCAACCAACACATAAACTATGTCTGACAATATATGAAATGCTCCAAGTCCATTTCCCCCCATTTCTGTAATGAGTAAAGGGAAATATATTTTCTCAAATCTTCCCCCTGGGGTAAAGTGGGATCATTTTAATTTCAAAGCATACATTCATTCCATTTACACCTTGGTAGTCATTGTGTTTATTTCTTTCTGCGTTGATTCACATATAAGTCTTACATGCTTTTCTGTTCTCTTTATATTCACAATCCCTCATTGTACATGAAACAATGGTTCCATGTTTATAACTACACCACAACTTGTTTATTTATTTCCTAATTCCTCTTGGGCATTATTTTATATACAGTTCCTTGCCACCACAAGATAGACTTCTTGTATATTTAGGTGCATTTTCTGGTTTTTTTTTTTTTGTCCTTGACTTTCTTGGAGTATATACCTAGTGTTGAGATAAGGAGCTTGATTTTTATCACTACTTTTAGAAATTGACCTCAAATAAGCTTTTAAAAATTATTCATGATGATATTACTTTATTAAAGCTGATAAAAATGATATAAAAGAGGATAAATTCTTCTCTCATTTTAGCCTTTCAGCTGAGTATAAAAGCAGAATTTTTCTGTGGTATTTTTAGTTCACAGAATTATTATAGTAGCTTTGATAAAACAAAGATTGTGTTTTTTCACCTCTATATCTTAGATTCTCTGACTTCTTTCAAGACTCAGCTCAAGTACTATTTTCTACAGAAGGTTTTTCTAGTCCCTATAACTTCACAGTGCCTTCCCATTCAAATTTATCTTGTGTCTATTTTGACTGTGTCTTGTAATGCTATGCAATCTCCTCCAATAGAATATAAGCTTCTTGGGGGCAGGGTTTTTCATTTTCATATACCTGGGCATATTTGTTTGATTAATTTATTCTGAATTAATTTATGCTGAACTTCTGCATCCTTAAACTTATGATTTATAAAATTATGGTCATTTCTATATATAAAATAAGTTCTTATTGGTCTATATTTATATATATATGGTAGATTCTAAACTTATAGGCAACTGAAAAGACTTTGTGTTGGTAGAGGACAGAAGCTTTGGAGTCCAAGGACTTGGGTTCCAATTCAGTCTCTGCCACCTATTACTAATTATGTGACACAATCTCTTTGGGCTTCAGCTCCCTATCTGTCAAATGAGGTGTTTGGATGAGATGGACTCTGAGGTTCCCTTCAGTTTTAGATCTATGATCCTAATTTTATCCTGTTGCCTAATCTTGAGGTAGTCACTAGATAAGAGCACTTTGAAGATAATGACATTTTAACTGGTTTTGGTTTTTGATATAAGATTTTGGATGATGGTACTGGGGCAAATTACTGACTCCCAGAGTGAAATCCAGATGTAAGACCTGTAGAGATGTGAAATACCAACAATGATTGTGTGGTGTAATAGGAAAAAAAAATGAATCTAGCATTAAGGTTCTAATATTGGTTCTATTAGTTCTTTTAGTACTATTAGTACTTTTGAAATTTCAGCAGGTCACTACTCCTCTCTTCCCCATCTGTTAAAATGGGGGACTCTTTTCTTTCCAGTTGTAAATGCTAGAGTTTTGATCGATCTCTCTCTCTCTCTCTCTCTCTCTCCTCTCTTCTCTTTTTTCTCCTTTCTCTTTTCTCTTTTTCTTCTCGGTATCTCCCTTCTCTGTATTTCAAATAACATATAAATTACACAATATATAATACTCACACATACATATATCTGTATATATTTATATATATTTCTATAAATATATATCTATAAATACATCTATATGTCTATAAATATATATTTATATATCTATAAATATCTATATATTTTTTCTCTCTTTATATAAACACACAGATAAATAAAAGCAGATAGAGCCTAATTCAAGATGTAATTGTGGAAATAGCATTGAAATAAAAATCAGGAGACCTGGCTTCTAATTCTGACACCACTACTAATTTGCTATGGTACAATGCCCACATCTTCATTTTATCATCAGTGGCTTCATTTTTTCACATGAGCAATTGGTTTACATTGCTTCCATGTTATACATTGATCTAAGTTGATCTCTAAGGTCCCTGATAGCCTTACACATTTGACATTTCCTCTACTAATGGAATTCTTTAACCAACCTGGAAGTTTCAGATAGCAGGGTTCATAGTAAATCTCACTTTCCACAGTTTGACAGCTGCAGTCTCTGTTTGCAGAGACTAATGATTCCATTTGCCACTCTCTTAGATTTAAGCTCTTCCAGACCACCTCTGCTCAAGAAGAAGCACTCCATTTGTGATTGCTCCACACCATCTGTGTCTCAGCAACCTGTGGCTAGGTCCTGTCATTTGAAACTAATACTGTATCTTGAAAAAAATGGTATTGGTACTGTCCCTCAATTTCCATTATTGGCAAGCCAACACAGCTGTGTTTACAACAAGCTTTTCTCCAGGATTAGTGAACTGCATTTCAGAAGTTCACTATTGGTTTGTTGGTGACTCTCTTGCCAGTTAATATTGAATTGGGATCATAAGTGACGTTGATGAAGCTGTTTAAGAGACTTGGGTGTAAGGTCCATAGATGGACTAGTCATATGGCCCCAATGAAAGCTGGACACTGGCACCATTATGTTGAATTTCAGTTTGGTCTGGTGTTTGATGTGATATGGAGACCTTGCCAGAGAAGGGGGAGCTTTGCATAAATTTCTAGCAGAGCTTACAATTATATGACCCAAGGCAATGTTACAACCTTTGTGCCATTATAGCCACAGAAACATGTTTTCTTTAGGACAAACCATTTGCACAAAACCTGAACAGGAGAAAAAACACTGAGTAAAATATAAGGGGGAGATCAGAAGAGTGGTGGCAGCTACCATGGTTTTCACCAAATAGTGATTTACAATGTGGAGAGAAATGAGTTATTCACCAATTTTTTTTTCTCTCCACCTGTAAAAAGAATCACGAGAAGTGGACCAGGGTCCTAACACAGCTTTAATATTTCTTGGAAACAGAACTGAGTAGGGAAAACACTAATCCAAACAGATCTTCCTGACCAACATGGAACTTTGAGAGTTTAAGAACAGCAGGAATTTGTGGAAAACCATATACCTTCTTTAAGGGTTTTTCCCTATAAAAATTATTTATAACCCCCTCTGGGCTCCATGAGGTTGTTAAAGCCACTGAAGATCACAGAACCCTAGTAGCTCCTGCTCACAGAATGCTGATGTATTTGCCTATTCAGCTGAAGAGGTTCATAAACTGCTTTTTCTTTGCCTTTCCAGAGTCTCAAACCCTTAAAACACAAGGTCCACCTAAGAGATTCAGCACAAATATGACCAAGTGGCCATAGTTACTGACCTAGTTACACAACCAGGAAGTCAAGATTTATCTTGCATGTTTATACATTCCCAGGACCCTATTTCCTATTACTTTTTCCTAATACTATAATCTTTCTATTGAGAATGCGTTCTTTAATTGTGATTATTTTTCTGATGTGCAAGTGAAAAGAAAAATCTCCAGAAGAATTAATTCTCTTAGAGGAAATTTTAAACTCCTGCTTAAAAGAGGCAAGAGGTTATTATAGTTATTTGCTGTTGAGGTGCATTTTCAAAAACATTTTTTTAAACTTATTTATTTATTTAAATGATCTTACTTATTTTGAGTTTTACAATTTTCCCCCTAATCTTCCTTCCCCCTCTCCACAGAAGTCAGTCTGTAGTCTTTATGTTGCTTCCATAGTATACACTGATCTAAGTTGAATGTGATGAGGCAGAAATAATATCCTTAAGGAAGAAAAATAAAGTATAAGAGATAGCAGAATTACATAATAAGATAATGTTTTTTTCCCCTAAATTAAAGGTAAATAGTCTTTGGTCTTTGTTCAAACTACACAATTCTTTCTTTGGATACAGAAGGTATTCTCCATTACAGATAGCCCAAAATTGTCCCTGATTGTTGCACTGATGGAATGAGCAAGTCCATCAAGGCTGATCATCACCCCCATGTTGCAGTTAGGGTGTACAGTGTTTTTCTGGTTCTGCTCATCTTGCTCAGCATCAGTTCATGCAAATCCTTCCAGACTTCCCTGAATTCCTATCCTTCCTGGTTTCTAATAGAACAATAGTATTCCATGACATACATATACCACAGTTTGTTAAGCCATTCCCCAATTGAAGGGCATTTACTTAATTTCCAATTCGTTGCCACCACAAAGAGGGCTGCTATGATTATTTTTGCATGTGATGTTTTTACCCTTTTTCATAATCTCTTCAGTAGTGGTATTGCTGGATCAAAGGGTATGCACATTTTGGTAGCCCTTTGGGCATAGCTACAAATTGCTCTCCAGAAAGGTTGGATGACTTCACAGTTCCACTAATAATGTATTAGTGTCCCAGACTTTCCTGCATCCCTTCCAACAATGATCATTGTGCTTTCTAGTCATATTGGCCAGTCTGAGAGGTGTGAGGTGGTATCTCATGGAAGCTTTAATTTGCAATTATCTAATAAGTAATGATTTTGAGCAATTTTTCATATGACTATCGATTGCTTTGATCTCCTCATCTGTAAATTGCTGTTGCAGACCCTTTGATCATTTGTCAATTGGAGAATGGCTTTTTTTTCTGAAAATTTGACTCAGTTCTCTGTATATTTTAGAAATGAGTCCTTTGTCAGAAATACTAGTTGCAAAAATTGTTTCCCAATTTATTACATTTGTTTTTATCTTGGTTACAGTGATTTTATCTGTTCAAAAGCCTTTTAATTTAATGTAATAAAAATTATCTAGTTTGTTTTTAATGATGTTCCCTAGTTCTTCCTTGGTCATAAACTGCCTCCCTTTCCATAGATCTGACAGGTAAACTAGTCCTTTATCTTCTAGTTTGCTTATAATATTGTTTTTTATGTCTAAATCCTGTATCCATTTTGATCTAATCTTGGTATAGGGTATGAGGTGTTGGACTAATCTAAGTTTCTTCCATACTAACTTCCAATTTTCCCAACAGTTTTTATCAAAGAAAGAGTTTTTATCCCAATGGTTGGACTCTTTGGATTTATCAAACACTGTATTACTATAATCATTTCCTGCTATTGCACCTTGTCTATTCCACTGATCCACCACTCTATTTCTTAGCCAATACCAGACAGTTTTGATGACTGATGTTTTATAATATAATTTTAGATCTGGTAAGGCTAAGCCACCTTCTTTTGCATGACGTCTCTTTCTAAAGATGATTAGGGGAAAAAGACAAAGAACCCATCTATTCTAAAACACCTATAGCAACTCTCTTTGTGTTCACAAAGAACTGGAAATTGTGCAGATGTCTCTCAATTGGGGAATGGTTGAACAAGTTGTGGCATGTGATCATGAAGACTATTACTGTGTAATAAGAAGTGATGAACTCAATGATCTTAGAAATACATGGACAGACTTGCATAAAACAGTGAAGAACAAAATGAACAGAACCAAAAGAACACTGTATACAGTAAGAGCAATATTGTTTTAAGAACAACTTTGAGCAACCATTATTTTGACTATCAATATACACCCAAACTTACTACAAAGGACTCATGAAGAAAGATACTATTTGCATTCAGAAATAGAACTGATAAATATGCATGGAATGATTTTTATAAATATATATATAATCTATCTATCTATTTATCTATCTGTCTATCTATCTATCTATCTATCTATCTATCTATCTATCTATCTATATACATTTGTATGTGATGGTAACCATCTATAGGTTGGGAAGGAAAAATTACTGTATTGTTATATATTATATATATAAATTTTAATATATATTATATGTAGCAAATATATACTCTATATGTAATATAGAGTATATAATATATATACAGTATATATAATTTTATTACATATTTAAAAGAATAGCAAGTTATACCTAATAGATTTTCAGTTTTCTGTGCAATCTTTCCCCCCATTCTACTATATTATAGAAATGCTTGCTTTATTGCTTAAGTTCATAATAAAATAATTTTTTAAAAAAAAGAGGTTAAGAGGGCAGTTTATCTTGCTTACCCCTTTTTATTATGAACTGTTTATTAAAAGCAAATTTGATGACCTGGGAGAAACATTGATCTAATTCTATAATGTCTTGTATTTCGTAGAAGCAGTATGGCTCTATGAATGAAAACCTATTGAATAATTGTGGGTACTATGCTAAGTATCGAGAAAACAGCTACAAAATTTAGTTAGCCTTTGTCTTCAAGGGATTTCCATTCTAATAAAGGATTGGTGACCAGGGAAAGGCAGTCTGACAAGGACAGTTGTAACAATGATAAGTGGAGCCATAGGGCAATCCATCATCATTTTTTTTTCCAGAAGCATTGGTAATATTGATTTGATTATTGTAGGACATGGGAAAAGGAGGCCTGAAGAAGTCTATAGAGTAAGGGATTTGGAGCTTGAAAGCTTAGTGTTCAAATCCTGCTGCTGACACTTATTAGCTGGCCTTAGAACAAGTTTCCAGTTCATCTATCCCAGGTTTTTTTTATTCATTGGAATGCTCAATTTTTAAATTCATTTTCTTTGGACCAAAGAATTAGAACTAGAAAGAATCTTAGAGGTCACCAGAACTAACCCTCTCATTCTACAATCCATTATGCAGGGTTTCTTTTGGTCAGAAAGAGCTTAGGACAAATTCATAGTTAAAAAAATGTGTTGTACTTGGAATCAAGAGAGCCTTGGTTTCGAATTCTTGGATGACTATGGGCTAAGTCTCTTTGTCTTAGGGCTTCAGTTTCCTCATCTTTAAAAAAATGATGATGATAGCTAACATTTTACTGAATTCAGGTACTGCGTTAGGTGCTATATTAACAACAAGAATAATTTTTATCTAGCACTAACAGTGTATCAAGCACTTTACAATTATTATCTCTATTACTATTATTCCTATTTTATAGAAGAGGAAACTGAGGCAAACAGAAGTTAATAGACTTGCCCAGGGAAATACAGATATTAAGTGTCTAAAACTGAATTTGAATTCAGATCTTCCTGACTCCAGGCCTAAGCACCCACTGTATCAATTGCCTATCCAAAAAGAGATTAACATTTACAATATTTAATCCATACAGGGTTATTATAAGAATCAAATGAAATAATGCATAAAAAACATTTTTCTAACTTAGAAACTAGACCAATGTTAAATCCAAAAGAAAAAAATGGAAATTATTTAGTGTTCTGTGAACTTGGACAGTCAAATCCTAATTATCTCACCAAAGTGTTCGATGGCACTTCCTACATGCAATTGCCCTCCTTAGCAATATATATATATATATATATATATATATATATATATATATATATATATATACGTATATATATATATATATATATATATTTATATGTATTTCTTTTCCAAAAAGCTACCCAGAAACCAGTACAAAGCTTAACATTGTACTCAGATAAAGTGAGGTGACCTTAATCTTCTACTTACCTCTTATCTTTGAAGCAAGCCCCATTTCTTATTATTCACTTCACTATCCATTGTGTGCTAAATAGGATATCTCATTCTATTAATATAGATTCTTTTAGTATTGGTCTGAAATAGACTAGACTCTACTTTGTTTAATATGCTTATAATTTAGCTCCTGCAAACAAGCAAAAAAAATGGCAATAGTCCCCAAAGTAAGATTTAAAATCTCTGAAGACAAGATTTTCAGTGTTTAAATGGAAACTAAAGTCTTCAAATATGTGTAACTATCTTTTTATTCATAAAACACATCCATATCAAGTGAGAGTTGCTGTCCAGGGCAAAAATGAAGATCTACTCTTGCTTCTTGGACAATTACAATAAATAATTTAAAGGCTAAGCAGAGCTCAATAGCCAGGAAGAAAGCCTATGTTTTTTCCTTCATGTGGAAGAAGTTTTTCTTGAATGTTATTATTTTGATTAATTCAGTTACAGCATATACCAAATGAAATGTTATGTTGAAAGTACAAAATTCAATTAAAATTCAACAAATGGATATTTTCTGAGCATCTACTATTTTACTGAGGAGAAGCTTAAAATTCCTTTTACTTTAATTCTGTGTATTTACTATGTTTTCAATTATTGAAATGTAAAATTTCTTATTCAAGGTCAATGTTTCTTAAGTTGGACTTTTGTTTTTGCTAGAGGCTCTAATTTCCAAATGGTGGAGGAGGTGATGATGGGGAAAAAAGAAGGATAAATATAGGAATAGGAGATAATGTGAAATCAGTTCAAATATTGGGATGCTCACAAAAAAGTTATTTACCAAATTAACTGGCAACCTTCCACAATCTATTTGGCAAACATAAAGAACAGAGTGAAACAACAAAAACCATCAATAAAAAACAGAGTCTTTGGCATCTCAGAACAGAATCAAAAACTGTTCTCTGGAGTATTGCCAGCTTTTGAACCTTGGAGAAAAAAGAGATAAGGAATAAAGGGAACTCTGGTATTTGAGGGTGCCCTTTTCTAGATCTACTACTATAATTACATCTAATTTATATCTCCCTATTCAGCAATCTGATGGCATTCACTAGCCTCTTATATGTTTCTTTTTTGTGTTTTAATATTATTGATAGAACAGATGCTCCTGGTAAGGCAATTGAAGTTGTTTTCAGCTCAGAAGAACAAGAATAAAGGCCAATCACTTTTGTTTTCTCTTATTATTTTGGTAACAGTCTCATGGATGATTTGTGGTTTTAAAAAACTTAAATAAAAATTAAATTCACCAGACATTCATGAGATTTGTCTAGAAGAGCCCAACATCCTAATTCATTTAAGAATATCAACATTTAGCATTTGATGCAAAAAAATATCAATTTTTTTGAGATGTATCACTTAGTCTCTTTGGCCCTCAGTTCCTTCATCCTAATACACTTTCATTCTAGTATCGCTAATTTATCCTGTCTATATCTTGTTTATACATAGTTGTTGGTATACTTTGTCTCCTCCATTGAGAACAGGGAGTGTTTGTGTGTGTTTGTGTGTGTGTGTGTGTGTGTGTAAGAGAGAGAGAGAGAGAGAGAGAGAGAGAGAGAGAGAGAGAGATTCTCTGATATCCAGAGCTTAGCATGGTGCTTAGTACACAGTAGGGATTTAATAAATGCTTGTTGATGTGATTTGGCTATAGGATGAGGGTTTGGAGGGGTTTCAATTCTCAGGTCTTCTTTCTTTTCCCAAGTCTCAACTCCTTTGGAGTCCTTTGCTTTATTTCCAATCCCATTTCCTTTCATACCTGTCACCAGCTTCTGGATACAGTGTTTACCTTGGAGATCACGTAGAATTCAATTTTTTTTTGTTTCGAGTTCATTCAGAAGTCTAGAGGCCTCTAACAGTGACAATAGTAACTAACACCACTCTGCATTTATAGCATACTTTTATTTTTATGACTTTTCCGTATCTATTATCTCATTTTAACTCACTGTTGATCTGATGAGATTTCCACATTTCCAGGACAGCAAATGTTGAAAGAGCAGATGCAAGAGCAGTAAAGCACATTGATGAGGTTTACTCATTGTTTTTAAAAGGGAACTTGAATTTGGACAGGAAATATATGCTGATTTCACATTAGTTCTATGCTGTTACTCTAGTTACCAGCTATGTCAATGCACTGCTGAAAACAAAGTGGTGAATAAGAAGGCATAAAAGAAAAATTATAACCATTGATAGTTAGGCAAGGGTGACTTCCTTACGGTTTTGGAATGAGAAATGGAATTATACCCAGAAGAGATGGTGAAATGGATGGAATTGAGTCACAGAGACTGAAATGACCAGTACTAAAATAACAATGATCCCATAGAACATATTTTCATCTGATTTCTCTTCATTCTTCTGGGAGATCCTCCACAAAAGTTTGAATCAATCATGAGGGAATTAAAAAAAATACTATAGCAATGGACTAGTTTTGAGTATACTAAGTCTTCATTCAATAGACTGTAGCTTCCCCATACTCTACCTGTAACCTAAGAAACTGCCATCAGGTGATTGACAGCATGTAGATAATGGATTCATCTATTGTATTTGAATTATAGGCAATTATGCATTTTTCCAAATGCAAATAGCACTTTTTAAAGTAAATTTTGTTTTTATTTAATGAAAATCTACTTTCTCTCTTCCATTCTCTTCCACTGACACAGAAATAAAAAACAAAAACCCTTGTTACAAACATGTATAGTCAAGTTAAACAAATTCTTGTATTGACCATGTTTAAAAAATGCCTTTATCTTGCAATTTCTTTTAAAAATCACAAACTATCCCCCTAAACAAAAATGTCATCTTTTATATAGAGGTGTTTTCCTATGACTCTGAACTTTGGAACTCCACACTCTCCAACAAATAAAAGTTAGGGGTAAATGAAATGGTAAGGAGAACCTGAGAGTAGGTATGAGATGCCTATAACATCAGGATATCAGAGCTTAACATAGTACTTAGTAGTGATTTGGCTATTTATAGAAGATGGCATAATGAATATCTTCCAAGAATTATATGATCAGGTAGATGGATTATATAGGCAAGAGTGAGGAATAGCAAAGGGATATACCATGTTTACCACTGGTACTTAAAAAAATAAAATGAGCAGAGGAAAATTTTTCAGCCCATTGGGTAGATCCTCTATGGGAGAACTTGGATAAAGTAACATAGCATGAAGAATTGTGAATAGCTTGTTTCTTATATCAATACAGAAAATAGTCATCAAATCACCTGGTGAAAGATTATTTAAATTGTTGAAGAGGTTAGTTTTAAAAAAGAATTCAGCACTTAATGGGAATCATTTAATATAATATTATTGACTGATAAAACAGTGATTTTATTGTTTTAAGGAACTAAAACAATGTGAAGTGAGGAAAATTCTTTTATAAGAAGCCATTAGCAACTATTCAACAGTCTACAGTTGTAGAATATTTCGTGGGTTATTGAGAAGTTAAGCTACTTAACCAGGTTCATGTGTAAGTGTGTACTGTGTGTCAGTGACTAGTATGTGACAATAATGGGATGTGAGCCTAGGTTGTCATGATTCTAAGATATTAGCTACAGCATCCTGCTTCTTAGCAAGTATTATTTTGGAGGAAAAAATATACTCATGCAGAAAGATCAAAAACTGCCTAGGTACAATTCATCATTCTGCTCACTCATTTCAACCAGTTATCCTTTCTTGATACAGCTATGTCTTCTTTCAGGCCCGAGAAGAAGTTTGCTTTAAACTTACCCTGAATGTCTTATAGCCAAACCTTCCTGGAGTTGCCAATGGCTTCCTTCCATGATAGTCACAAAATCTGTTTACCCTCCTTGGCCAGCATCCTTTAAAAAAGGACAATCTTTCTTTGGCTTCTCAGCTCTCCCTTACTTGACTTAGTGTCAAAATTCTTTGGCATTTCCATGACTTGGCTTGGGGTTTTACTGAGTGTAAAAGGCTCTGTCCTGCACAGCTAAATTCTATTTATGACTGCTTTCTATTGTTCCCAGTTACCTTTTCAGTATCTCTATCAGTTCTTTGATCAACTAACTCACTGAACTTCTTATTTCCATATAGGGATGGATAAAAAAGATACCAAAGGCATTTATTTCTAAAGTGTAATGAGTCTATGTGATGTTCATTTTGCTAATTAGAGATCATTTCTTCTCAAAAATTCAATTCTTGGTCCTTTGATTCTATGATTGTAAAATTTAAAGTATTATAAATTAGCATCCTATTGTTGGATTACTGGTACAGATTTTCCTTCTTGTAAGGAGAAGAACCATGAGATGGGAATCCAGTAAAACTGAGTTCTAGTTCCTTTTTAACTGCTAATTGGGTCATCTGAAACAAGGGTAACTTTCTGAGGTTAAGTTTTTCACAGTCCTTAAACTATATGATTTCTGAGAGAGCTTCTAACTATAAAATCTTATGGTCAGGGAACACACCTATTTAAGTAGACATATGAAGGAAAAAGGAAGGAAACAGTTGGAAACATTTTTTTAAGTTGGGGTTGGAGAGATTCATGATTTTATAGATTATCTGTTGCAATGTTAAAATATTTAAGGGGTTGAATTTCTTGTTCCCCCCCAAGACAGCGATATTTTCAACTGGATTCTTGTTTCCAGGCAAAAAAATAATTCTGTCCTCGGGAGACATTGTAAGTACTAGTGAATTTTTTAGTAAATCATGGAGTACACAGTTTCTGTTAACCCCAGGACTCAGGTCTTTTGACATCTGTGGATCACTCAGGACACATCAGCTTTTATAGATACAAGGGGCCCTTGGGGCATTTACTTTTATTATATCCTGTCTCAAGTTGCTCTTCCCAGATGCTACACTCTTACACCCTGGCAATCAAAACATATTTGGATTAGAGTCTCCCCTCTGAAAAGTCCAGCATACCTAGTCCTTCAGTCAACATACATATTTCATGTCAGGACACTGCAGAGAGAAAGAGAGGAGTAACTCAGCAACTGGCTCAAGGGAGGGAGTGGGAGACTGGCAATTAATAGGTAAAGGATGTTTTTCAACTCTCACACTGTTTTAAGAACAGATAATGGATTATTTTTGTTTATCTAGAAGTCCTCTTTGATGCTATATCCTTTCCCCATTCCAGTCACATTAGAGACTTTGAATTACCAGGGTCCTCAGAGGACATCTTGCTGACTCCCTAAAACCAACTGGGAGTCTACTAAGTCCAACATAAATGTGGTAAGCTCCCAGAAGTGGAAGTCAACCTGGCTGCTAAGGAGGGGTGAAACAGTTCAAGTCAGAAAAATGGCTCAGCCATTAGCTTCAGGGTTAAGCAGCATTGGGATCAGACTCTAACTGACTGCTATTTTCAGCACTGGAGAGTTTGGTAGACCCAGGTTCAAAAACAAACAACAAACAAAATGACCAAATGGCTCCTGAGGAGTCATTATGTACTAAGGAAATCCATTCGATTTTCTTGATTGTTCTGTTGATATAATTTATTCACCTAGCTGCCCAAGCACTTCTTAAACATCGAATATTTTCCAGTTGTTGTGTAAAGCACTGGGCATGGAAAGACAAACATGAAACAGTTCTGGCCCTTAAGGAACTTATAGTTAAATAAGAGAGCTAATTTGCATATTACACACACACACACATGTAGTTTGTGGATGCACTATCAGGTGAAAGTAGCAGGAAATGTTTTGGGTGGAAGATGGGTGCTTAATGTGAGTTGGAAATAAACCAGAGGTTTCAAAAGGCAGATATGAGGAAGAAGTGCATTCCAGATAGTCTGTATAAAGATGAATATCTAAAGGTGAAATTTCACATGTGAGGAATAGCAAATAGAATTATTTAGTTATACAACAAATTACATCAATGGTATCAGACACCAATAATGATATCAAATGCTGAATGAGTAAGTTCCCTTTATATAAAAGGCCATACCATAAACAAGTCAGAGAAATAAGGAAAAGTTATATCTATGAACAGAAGAAAAAAAAGCATGAATAAACAAGGAATAATGAAGTCCACAGAAGATAAAATGTATAATTTTAATTACATAAAGCTAAAAAGTTCTTGCACAAATACATCCAATACAGATAAGATAAAAAGGGAAACATTTGATTGGGGGGGGAAATCTTTGAAGCAAGTTTCTCTTATATAGGTTTCATTTCCAAGATGTATAAAGAACTGATTCAGACTTATAACAATAGTAGCCATTTCCCTATTCATAATTGATCTATGGTTTTGAACAGGTAAATTTCAAAGGGAGAAATCCAGACTATTTATAATGATCACAAACTATGTTCTAATTTTTTACTTCTCAGAGAAATGCAAATTAAAGCAATTCTGAGATTCCACCTCATACTCATCAGAGTGGCAAGGATGATTTTTTTTAAAAAGGAAAATGATAAATGATGGAGTGGCTATAGAAAAATAAGCACACTGATGCATTGTTTATGGACCTGTGAGTGTGTATAATCATTATGGGAAGTAATTTGGAATCATACACAGACAAATTAAACAGTCCATGTTCTTTTATCTAGTTATATCACTGGGAGGGCTATCCTCAAAAGAGATCAATGAAGGAAGAAATGGTTCTTTATGAAAAAAATAAATAAACATACTTTACCTTTCCATATGTCTGTATTTATAAATCTATTTATATGCTATAATCAAAGGAATTTCCTTACATATATTACAAAAAAATTTTCTTTTCCTTTTCAAAGAAGTGGAAGGGAGAGAAAACAGATGTTATTTTTTTAAAATAGAGAAGTGTGATAATTAATTCAGGTATGAAATGTTGCATACATTTTCAGATGATGTCACTGTATTATGTATTAACTATTTTACATTAATACAAAAAATTTCTTACCAAGTGGGGTAACTTGTAAATGTTTATAACATAAAGAAAAAGCATCAAATTTTTAAAAAAGGAAAAAAAGAAAGAAGGCAAGGAGAGAGACAGAGGAACACTTTCAGAAATGGACATGATATGGATGACAATTCCTTAAAGGTGGCCAAGAGAAAGAGTCATGTAGGAGAAGAACCAAGAATGATAAATGTCATGAAAGCCTAGAGAGGAGAGCACATATCCAGCATGAAAGGATCAACAGTGTCCTATACTGCAGATAGCATCATGAAGGATGATAATTAAGAAGCCATAAGAAGCTTTAACATTTAAGATGACTGGTAATTTTGGAGAGAGGAATTTCAGTTGCATTTCAATTATTTTCTTGGCAAAACAAGGACAGACTATATCTTGTATTATTGACTAAAGGTCTTTTTGAGATTTTTGCAAGGCAATGGGGTTAAGTGGCTTGCCCAAGGCCACACAGCTAGGTTATTATTAAATGTTTGAGGCTGCATTTGAACTCAGATACTCCTGACTCCAGGGGCCGGTGCTCTATCCACTGTACCACCTAGCCGGCCCTTGACTAAAGTTTTTAATCCAAAGGGTGTCTCAGAGATTATAAAAAAATACCAGGTTAGGAAGAAACCCCAAGGTATACAAGAGATGGAGTTCCTTTTATCAATGTCCAATGTGTGGATATGAACTATGGAATCATATAGAAATTCCAGGCTACCTCTCAGCCTAAAACACAAACAAAAACATGTGAGTGATGTGAGGAGTGGGCTGTATGTTCCAAAAGAGGCTGTCAGAATATCAGAATCATGCTGGTGAGTTGTAATCATAGGTCAGCTGCCGACACAATCACTATTCAACTGCTGGATTTGAATGTGAACACTCAGACTCAATAATAATGACTTCTGTGTTTAGCAGCACTGATGTATTCCAGCCAGTTCATTATGCGTCTTTGATGTCTTCTGACACTTTTGATTGGCCTCAACCTTCACCTATCTTTATCAGCAGATTACTGATGCTGGTTGGTAATTATTGTAGCAAGGGGGCTATTGTAATTGGTGTATCATTATGTAGATGAGAAACTGAGAAATTCCACAAGGCATATGGAAATTATTCCAGGTAAAACTGCAGAATATGAGACACCATCAACTTGGCAGCAGAAAAGGAAGTCTCTAACTGGCACTGTTTAGATAAGGCACATCTAATAAGCATGCTACTTTTAACCTAAGGATTTAGGTTAAGCAAATCATGAAATAAAAGTTTCCTTGGTAGGTTGTGGGCAAATTATGGAGAATTATGATGACTGTAAGGCAGCTAGATGGGCTCTGGGCTTGCAATCAGGAAGACTTATTTTTCTAGCTCAAATCTGGCCTCACACCCTAATTAGTTGTGTGACCCTGACCAAGTCACTTAACCTTATTTGCCTCTATTTCTTTATCTGTAAAATGAGCTGGAGAAGGAAGAAGTAAAGGAAGTCCAGGATCTTTACCAGGAACACCCCAAATGAGGGGAGGCCTGACTAAAAACAACTGAACAACAACAATAACAAGAAGTTGATAAATAAAACTGGATTTGGAGTCAGAGAACCTGAATTCCAATCCTGACTGACTTGTATGAGCTTAGTCATTTCCCTTCTTCAGGACTTGGTTTCTTCATCATGATATATTATAAATATAAATATAATATTGGTATTATAAAAATCTCTAAGATTCCATCCTGCTCTAAATCTTATGACTATTAGCCAATGACTAGCACTAAAAAGTCAGCCAAAAAAGTTTAGGGAGACAGTCTAATGTTCTGGAATATGAGAGTGATACGATGAGTACTTGGTAAATATCAAAATGACAGCATTGTTCAGAGAGGATGAAAGATAGAAAAAATTTGAATCAGGGAAATCTACTAGGTTACTACTGCCCTAACCTAGCAAAGAAATGCAGAGGACATCCAGACCCTAATGTGCCAGCATGGGGAACTGAAGATGAAGGGCTTATTCTGAGAATCATTTCAAAGGAATTAACAGAACTGAAAACTAACAGCATTTAATAAAAGGAATAACTAAAACTAACACCAAGATTTTTCTTCCTTTACCTGAAAAAAATGATTGATTGTACAAAAAAACACATGAATATGTGAAGGAATTGGAAATTCCACAATTTGTCAGGAAATTTCTCTGACATTTTAGAGAAGTCTATGAGCCTGTCTGAGGCAGAATTGTTTAGTTCTATGTCCACTAAGTTGTTTTTCTTTAGGTTTTTTGCAAGGCAATGGGTTAAGTGGCTTGCCCAAGGCACACAGATAATTATTAAGTGTCTGAGGCAGGATTTGAACTCAGGTACTCCTGACTCCAGGGCCAGTGCTTCTTACTCCAGGACTGGTGCTACATCCATTGTACCACCTAGCCACCCCCTTCCACTAAATTTTGAACACAAGACTTTCAACTCTAAATGCAGTGTTTTAGCTTCCATGTCAGATTGCCTCTATACATAAATTTCAAGAAGAAATAAACTTGTGGAGGAATGGAGGGAGCACCATTTTAAATAATGATATAAATATCCTGAGAGTTGATGATTAGCAGAAGCGAGAAGGCTGAAATTTTAACAGTGGTGAATAGCCAACACAAGGTCTTGATGCAAGCAGACTAGAGAGAATAAGAAGGGATAGGAATAATAATTATTTATTTAGAAATAAGATTATAAGCATCATGAAATCAGAAGAACTAGAAGTTACTGAAAAATAAAACAATTCACAATTTAACATGGGTTTGCACTAAAGATTAGTCAGATTAATGGGACTTTCTCTCCCAAAACAAAGTTAAAGTTTCAGACATAATATCAAATAAAACATTAAAATACATCTTCTATTCTCATAATTGAATTCCTCAAATTAAGGGAAAGAACAACAAAACACCAGTTTTCCTGGAACTCTTGGTGACCAGGTGGGGAGTAAAAGTGAGGATGGCAGGATGTGAGTATGTCCCTTTGAAGTTTACCCTCAATGATTCTTAAGTGTTGAACTTCAAAGAGAAATATGATCCTGACCTAACCTCTCCAGTCAACATTTCTTTGAAATATCTTGGATTATTTGCTCTTAAATTTATATTTAAATAGACAATTTGAAAAGTTTATATGCTTCAAGTGCAGTTCTTAGGCAAATGTTCTTTGCTTTTGTAAAATAATGATCTTACACATTCAGACTTTAAAACTAGCTCACTTCAAAAGTTTCTCAAGTTCCTCTGCACTAGTCCTTCAGAACTTCAAAGAAGGTTTCACAATAGGGGTGGATGGGTTGTCAAAGGTGAACCAGTCAATACGAGGATAAATACACCATAGGAACTTGACTTTTCCAGTTGTAGTCTTAATTAAAAGCAATGTAAGATGACAACTTTTATACCACTAATGAGGTCAGGCTAAAGAAGGAAAGCAGAGACAGAAAAATCGAAATAGGTATAGAGGATTTAAATCTGAAGCATTTACCCATTTGAATGTTTACTCAGCTCTCTTTGAGCTATGCCATAATGAACCTCTTGTTGACTGGATTTTTTTCCCCCTTATGCTTAGTAAAATTGAATGCTAAGCCACTTGACATTTATTAGAACTTGTTAAATTCTGACTTCTATGAAAGTGATTGTCAGGAAAGTCAAATCAGTGGGAGTAAAACTAAACTGTCTCCTTGCTTGGAACTTCAACAGAAGTCCCTCCCCGCTCCTACACACACACACACACACACACACACACACACACACACACACACACACACACACACACACACACACACACACACACACATACACACACACAACACACGGCAAAATTCAAAATTGGCAATAGATTTCTTACTCTTTTGCATGTCCAGGATAAATAGCAAATTAACTAAGCAATTAGACAGTGTGAACAATCACTCTTCAGTTTCTAAGATTGTCCCATGTTAATCTTTTAAGTCTAGTACTTAGTTTTGCTTTGTCATCAGACATTTATAGTATTAATATTCATTTGGTTTCCATTCTCTATTAATTTTCATAATCTTGACATTTTACAAAAGAAAAACCTGAATCCAATAGCAAAAAATTGAAAGTAACAAAAAATGGACAATTGAATGCTATAGTTTTATTAGGTTTTTTTTTTTTGCAGTAGTTGCTTTTCTTCTATAGTTTTCTGTTTGAAAATAGGACTTTGGAAATAAAATAAGCTGTTTTTGAGCATTAGCAAGGAGCACTAGGGGTAATATTGTGAGGTCTTTTGAGAAGGCTGTAGAGCTCAAATTACAAACAGTATGAAAAATATTTTACATCTCAGTTCATGACCATTTTTGGCTTACTGCTTTCCCAGTTGGGGAGTGGGGGAGGGAAGGAAAACTTAAATTTAATCTGTGTATCAGTATTCATATACATATGTGTGCATATGTGGATATATACATATGTATGTTTGTATACACATACATATTATTAATACCCAAGCATATTTTTGGAAAAAGAAAATATTTATTAACAAATATATTTACTTGTCAATTGATGTGTCTAGCCCTTGTAGTGTTAAAAGAATTTCAAAATTTTCCAAAAGGCATTTGAACTTACCCTTATTTTTCTTCTTTTTTAAATTGTTTTTTGAATTTTACAATTTTCCCTCTCCCACCCCCACAGAAGGCAGTCTGATAGTCTTTACATTGTTTCCATGCTATATATTGATCAAAATTGAATGTGTTCAGAGAGAAATCATATCCTTAAGGACAAATTAAAATATAAGAGATAGCAAAATTATATAAGAAGATACCTTTTTTTTTTTTTAAATTGAAGGTAATAGTCTTTGTTTAAACTCCACAATTCTTTCCCTGGATAGAGATGGTATTTTCCATCACAGATACCATAAAATTGTCCCTGATTGTTGCACTGATGGAATGAGCAAGTCCATTAAGATTGATCATCACCCCCAAGTTGCTGTTAGGGTGTACAATGTTCTTCTGGTTCTGCTCATCTCTCTCAGCATCAGTTCATGCAAATCCTTCCAGGCTTCTCTGAACTCCCATCCCTCCTGGTTTCTAATAGAACAGTAGTGTTCCATAACATACATGTACCACAGTTTGTTCAGCCATTTACCAATTGATGGACATTCACTCAAATTCTAATTCTTTGCCACCACAAACAGGGCTGTTGTGAATATTTTTGTACAAGTGATGTTTTTACCCTTTTTCATGATCTCTTCAAATACCAAGCATATTTCATTAAAAGTAAAACTATAGCAGCCTTCTAGTTCTGTACTTGAATCTCCTAATGAGTCACAAGATCTTTCAATCAAATCAACAGAACTCTATAGCATTTAGTATGACACTGGACACAGATGTAAAAATACTGTTGATTGATAGATATTGAGTACTACTATTAGCTTGACCTTGTATGAGGTGTCATGAGGGTATATAAGAAATATCAAATATAGGCTCTATAAATATAGTCATAGGGAGGATAAAATAATCTTATCAATAAGTGTAAAAATAGAATATTCATCAAGTATGAACATGCATAGGGAAATATTTTTAAAAAAAGAATTATCACTAATAAAGGTTAAAATTCTTAGGACAGCATATCACTTAATGTCATTCTTTATCTTCCAAGATTAATATTAATGAGTGGTCTCGGAGCAAACAATAAGCTAAGAACAGAAGATATTTATTAAGCATCTGTGATGACTGTGCTTCACAAGATAGCAAATTTAAGGGGAAGATACCAAATTTAGACAAAATGTCAATTCCTGCCTTCAAGAAATTTGAAATCTAATCATGATACATAATAGTGAGTTCAAAAGAGAGGTACAAAGGAAGAGTCATGAGAGTTTCAGAATACAGTCAACAACATAACTATGTATTAGGGGTTAATACAATAGTCCAGGCAGGTGGAAAGGAGGGCCTGTATCAGTGTGGTGTCAGTGGACATAAAAAGAAGGGGATGGATTCAGGTGGGTTGTGGTGGAGATGGATTAGATAGCACCTGATAACTTAAGTGAAATCAGAGGAACCAACAATCTCTTTAAGGCTACAAAGACAGGAAGCTAAAAGAATAATGATGTCCCAGATTGAAACAGTGGAGTCAGAAGCAAAACACAGATAAGGAGAAAAGAGAAGGAGCTTTGTATTGAATTTGTGGAGTTTGAGGTGCCAGTGAAGTATTCAGTTAGAAATATGCTAAGTACAGAGATGAAATATCTGATAATATAAATACATACATACATACATACTCAGAAATAAGTAGATCAGTTCATTATGTTTTTCCTTCATATTTTATTGCTTATTAGTTTCTCTAAAAGAAAATTTAGTCTTTTTTTCCTCCCACAGTTGATGTTGCAGTCTAAAAAAAAAGAGCTTAATTTGAAAATTAAAGTGGGGGAAAAGGTTCATTGTTTCCCTCATCAAATGTAAGGGAAGTAACAGCTTTGTTTTCTTACAAAGACATAAGAAGGAAATGTAAATTTCTGACTTAATAGAGATAATTTATTTTTGAAGGAAAATCATGATAAATTCAATTAAGAATTTTAACATAATAAAGTTAAATAGAAAGGATTTTGCTTTCAATCCCTCTTTCCTCTTTTAGACTATGCATTTCCATTAAAAGTCTTTAGTTCAAATCTGAAAATTTTCATAGATTTAGATGAGAATGACTGTTTAGTCATGCCCAATTCTTCATGACTCTTTTGGGGGTTTTCTTTATTCCTTTATTTATTTTTGCAAGGCAATGGGGTTAAGTGGCTTGCCCAAGGCCACACAGCTAGGTAATTATTAAGTGTCTGAGTCTGGATTTGAACTCAGGTCCTCCTGACTCCAGGACCGGTGCTCTATCCACTGTGCCACCTAGCTACCCCACCCAAGTCAGTTATTTTCATCTTGGCAATAAAGGTGACCTTTGGTCAACATTTGTCCTTTAAAAATCCATTGTGATTAATAGCTAATAAATTTGGTGGATTGTGCCAGTATCTTCACAGAGATTGGAATTTAATGACTAATTTCCAAGGTTAGATCATCTACAAAGTAGAAAAAGCAAGGAAATTTGAGTTCAAGAGTCATATTTCTTACTCTTCCAAACTCCTGGTCATTTGAATGTGGGCAAGGGTATTGATTTCTATGTATCTAAATTTCTTGATTTGTTTGATGAGAATATTAATATTTAAACTATCTGGCAGGGATGTTTTAAGGAAAGTATTTCGTAAATTGTATGCTATATAAGTAAACATAAATCTGGCTTTTTCAACCTCATTTCATACAATCGTACTGAATCTGAATCTCTGTAACTCGGAATATTTCTCCCTGTGTAAGCATAGCTAGTACAACTGAGTATCCTGTGTAGGTCATGTGGCATAGTTCCTCCTGCCCCTTGGTCAAGTGCTACCTTTTAAAACATGGGCACATTAACATCTGAAACATGAACCATCCTTCTGGAACAAGGCCATTTCACTCAGACAGATGCTTCTCGATATTCTTTTGCTTCTTGTTATCCTACTTTCAAGAGAAGAATTTTATTCTTAGATTTCAGTCAAAAGAGGACAAGACTGCTGTAGCAAACAGTTTTTAAGACTTATCTTGAAAGAAAAATTCTTCCCAATTGTAGCTTTTATTGAAATGACGATTATTTTTTAAAAGTGCCAGCTATTTCATGTTTCTATTGATATTTTGTTAAGTACTAACATTTAGGATCCCAACTGTTTCCAATAAATAATTTAGACGTTTTAGACTAATTTTTTTTCCCATTTAGCTTTTTAGTCAGTTAATTATCCTTAAGGATTCTTATGCCACTGCAAAATGCAGGGCTAGAAGAGAAATACTGCAAATCTCAGAGTATATACAGGGTGACATTTAGGTTTTCTAAACTGTTTATAGAATGTGTAAAAATTCAATTCATTAGACCCTATCACTAAAGGTCTAATTCTGCATTTCTCCTGCCTTTTACTGCCAACTTCTTAGGAAAAAGGTACTCCCATCTTTGTTTTTATTACCTCTCCTTTTACTTTTTAACCCTTGCATTCTTGACTGCCAGTTTCACCACTTAGCTGATACTGTACTCTTCAGGGTAACCAGAGATCTCTTAATTGTCTAGTCAGGTGCCATTTCCCATTCCTTGTCATTCATGACCTCTTGGCAAGATTTGAATTGTTGACCATGACCTTTCTTCCTAGATGCTATCAGTTGGTTCTTTATCTCTGTGTGAGTGGTCATGTTCCAGAAGGTGTTAATGTACCCATATTTTGAAAGATGACAAAGAGGCAGGAAGAGCTGGAATATATGACATACCTAGGATTCTTCTTCCTTTCTTCTTTTCTCTCTTCCTCCCTCCCTCCCTCCATCCTTTCTTTCTCCCTTTCCTTCCTTCCTTCCTTCCTTCCTTCCTTCCTTCCTTCCTTCCTTCCTTCCTTCCTTCCTTCCTTCCTATCTTTTCCTATAATTTATTCCTGCCTACCTGCTTTCCTGTCTTCTTTCTCTTTCTAGTCTATCCCCACCAAATTTACCAAAGTACTATTCTTAAAGCACTAGTTTGACCACATCCCCTGTTCAAGGAACTTTAATGAACTGCTATTATCTCTACAATAAAATGCAAACTCCTCTATTTGCTTTTTCAAGTCCTTCATAGTTTGGTTCCATTCTTCCTCCCCAGACTGATTACACATCATTCCCTGATCTTTACTCTATGGGCTAGTCAAAATGTCTACTTATTGTTCCTTACACTTAATATTTCTGGGTGCTTTTTCTCCCATGCTTAGAGGGCATCCTCACTGCCCCATGCAATCTATAACTCCTTTTGACCCCCCAGCTTAAGGGCCATCTACAACTAATGCCTTTTCCTATCTTCCCAGTAATTAATATATCCCCATCCTCAAAATGACCATTTAAAAATTTTATTTTATTTTTTATTTTACAAAGAAAGAGTTTCTAAGGAATGATTTTTTTCTCCAAATAAGAGTGAAGGAGGTCCTGTAGAGAGGGCAGGGAAAGGTGATGTGTGTGTTAAGTCGAGAAGAAAAGAGAAAGTTTGAAATGACTTCTGTGGAGAAATGACATAAAGAGTCAAGAAGAGTAAAAGCTGTTTTGTTGTTATTTTTATTATTATTTGCTATGAGTAAGGATGGCCCTGATGATATTAGACAACATAAATCTGTAGTGCATCAAGTTAGCAGACCTGGAATCAGGAAGACCTGATTCAAATTCATAAAGTGGCATAATCAAATGCCATGAAAGAAGAGAAATCACATGTAACTTGGGAAAAATAAAATACTAAATAAACAAAATTATAAAAAAACGAGGAGAGACCAACTGAAAGAGACCTTTACTAGCTATGTGACCTTGGGCAAGTCACTTAACCTTGTTTGACTCAATTTCGATTTCTGTTGAACTGGAGAAGGAAATGGCAAACTACTGCAGTATCTTTGCCAATAAAACCCCAGACAGGGTTACAGAGGTCAGACACAACTGAAATAAGGAACAATAACAAGAAGCTAGCAGGGCTGGATGGCTTTCTCCAGCTCCACAGATCAGGAAAACAAAACAAAAAAAATTGGATAGACTTTTCATTTTCCAAGAGTTCCCTCCCCACTCTTTAGATAATGAACTCCATAAGTACAGTATAGTTTTAACATATAAAAATTCAACTTCCTTCATTCCTGTCAGGAATAATCCTAATGTTAAAGGGAGCTAAATCTACAGGCTACATCTTGGTAATACTCTAATGACATTATTATCTTTTCAGAAAAAAACACAATAAAAACTCTTAAAGATAATTCTTTTTTTTTATCTGTGTTCATTGTCTAGACCTCTAAGGCAGTGATGCTTAAAGCTAACTCTTAAATTCATATTAGGAAATCATTCTTTCAATTCTGTCTAATATAGTTTACCTAAATACTTGTGAGTCAACATGTGTAAAACATTCTCACTATTAGCACTCTAAAATACTGATATATATGGAGAAGACAGAATATCAAATTTCTATAGTAATTCATTGAAACTTACTTTGCTGGGGCAGCAAATATTTTGTGAAGAGATGAACTGTTCAGTACCATGTCTGAAATGTATCATCTTAGAAAATAGCCAAGAGCAGTGATGTCAAAGTCAAATAGAAATGTGTGTGTGGGTGGGTGGGGCACTAAAGGATTCCTATAGTCACGAATTAACTAAGAAGTTCACATATTAATGATATTTATTTTGTTAAGTTTTTCCTCAGTTACATTTTCATCTGAAAAGGTCAGCACTCAGGAGTATTGTAGATAGCACACAGACAAGGACCATGTATTTATTCAGTGTTTGTTCCTTGACTGAGTGAGTTGAAAGGGTTGGCATGTGTCAGGGAATAGACATGAACTTAGTTCTTTTTGGCTTTGATAATGATTCTCTATCCTATAGGCTATGATATTAATCTAATACAGTAAAACTATACTTAAATTATTTTATCCACTTATATTCCAAACATGAAAATTAAAGTAACTACTGTTGGATCCAGGGACATTCTTTTTTTTCTCCAAAGGACAATGGAATAAGGGGAGGCATTGATGTTTCTTAGAAGTTATGAGAGCAGAAGGCCCTCTGAACAGCAACAACAAAAACTTTAAAAACCCCACAAACTTTCACATGTAAACATGCAAAGTGGAGATTTTTGTGAACTTTTTAGAAGACTGAGCACCAATTACACAGAAATGTGAGTGAATTGTTTTTGGGGGTGGGGGGGTGTGGATAAGAGGAGACAGCTGCAAACTATTAAGCTAGCTAGCTCACCAGAGAAAGGGTGGGGTTCAGCTAACAGGTGGCTAGATCCACAAATGCACCTGGCTAAGATTTGGTTATGGTGATTGATGCTACTAATGGTAAGTTCAAGTAGGAACTTGTAGCCGGAAAACCTGACTATTCAGCCCACAGTAGAAGTACTGTTTCCCTTCCATGGTGACAGCTCAAAAACTGCCTCTGACTCATTTTCTCAAGTCCTTGGCTCCAGTCAAACTGATCTATTTCCAGTCCCTATTACTCCCCCCTGTTAATCTGTTTTTTTTTTTCTGTGATTCTGCTTACATCATTACTCCTTCTTAGAAAGTCATTCCCCATCTTATCTCAGCTTATAAAGATCCTTGTCTTTGTTGTTTGGTCATGTTCAACTCTTCATGGCCCCTTGGACCATATTGTTCATGGTGGTTTCTGGGCAAAGATACTGGAGTGGTTTGCTATTTTCTTCTCCAGTCGATTAAGGTAAACAGAGATTAAGTAACTTGCCAGGTCCATATAACTAATAAGTTTCTGAGGCTGCATTTTGAACTCAGGTCTTCTTGAGTTCAGGTCCAGTACTTTTAGCTGCCCTATCCTATAAATCCTAACCATCCTTAAAGACCTAACTTTAAAGTATTTCAAATTTATTCTCTCAAGTTTTTCTTTTGCATAACCATTTGTTTCTGATATTGGTGACCCTATTTGGATCCTTTTCCAACTTATTTTATAGATGAGGAAACTGAGGCAAACAAAAGTTAAGAGACTTGCCCAGTCTAGTAAGTGTCTGAGGTCAGGTTTGAACTCAGGAAGATGACTTTTTTTTTGATTCCAAGCCTAGTGCTCTATCCATTATGCCACCTAGCTGCCTTTTATAACCTCTATTTTGCCCATTTTGCAGATGATGGAATTAAGATTTACAAAAGTTAAGCCACTTGTCTGAAGTCAATCAACTACTGTGTCAAAGGCAAAATCTGAACTTATTTCTTTTTGCTTCTAGTATCCATAATCTCTTCACATCCTAGTACATTATACTATCTCTTGGTAACTTTTGTATTATTCCATTTATATTCTATTTTTTGGCAGGTTTCCAGCTTTTCTTTCTAACCTGCCTTTGAGAGCTCTGTGATCATTGCTATCAAAATTCAGAAATATCTCCTTCACTTATCAGAAAATGTGGAGTTTCAAAATGTTCTGCCTTACAGAGAAACCTAGGAATTGCTAGACTAGGAACCAGTTTTTCTTAATTGTTAGCTCCTTAACAATATGACATAGTCTAGGGAGACCCATAAGTAATTCCCACTTTTCAAGACAGGAAAGACTTTGTCTAGAATGATGGCAACTTCTCCTGATAAGGGGTAACACACACAGCTCAAGATAATTAGCATAAGACAGAGACACAATGGATGGCGACCTGGGTATAAATTTTATCTCAGACTCATAAGTTTTGTCATCTGGACATCATTTAACTTCTCCAGGCCAGGGCAGCTAGGTGGCACAGTGGATAGAGCACCAGCCCTGGAGTCAGGAGTATTTGAGTTCAAATCTGGTCTCAAACACTTAATAATTACCTAGCTGTGTGGCCTTGGGCAAATCACTTAATCCCATTGCCTTGCAAAAAATAAAAAAAAAAATAACTTCTCCAGGCCTTAGTTTCCTTATCTTTCAAATAGAGGTTTGGATTTGAAAGTCTCTAAGGTCTATTCTAGCTTTAAATTTATGATCCTATGAGGGCTAAAAAACTAGTTGCTATAGGTGCTAAGTTTTTCAGGAGCTCAATTTCCTACACTTCCCAGCATCTCAGTATTCTGTGAAGTCAGGCTAGTTTGAAAGATAGTAAACAACAATGAGTTGGCCTCCCTTTTTGGCTTTTAAGAACAAGTGCCTTTTGGAAGTCAGAGGCTTTATTTCTACCTCATATAGTATTCAAGAGAAATAATTTGTGGATAGAGTTTTCTCTTCTACTATAAACAGGCAACTTAATGACAAAAGGGCTAATAGCACCATGGTCAGCAGCCAGATGTTCTTTCTGGTCAGAACCAAAATTAGAACTATAATCTTTCAGTTGAAATGTTACTTTAGCTCAATCCAATCCTCTCATCTTAATATATAAGTAAACAAGGGCATAGAGAGTCTGATTGTAGCAATTCATAAAGTGGCATATTCAAATGCCATGAAAGAAGAGAAATCACATGTAACTTGGGAAAAATAAAATACTAAATAAAATTATAAAAAAAAGAGGAGAGACCAACTGAAATATAAAAGAACGTCCTTATGACTGCCAAGACAGGTAGCTCAAACAAGCTCTTTCTCAGCATGCTTCTCTAACCTGGGTTGCTCAACTTCAACACTGTACAATGATCAGTAGGTTTCTCTGGGTGGGTCTCCCTGTTACCTCAACCTCATTTGCCAAATTTATTGTTGCTCAACTTTGATCTAGATGCAATATGTAGGTTTAAAAGAGGAAAAAAAATACTGCATAAATAAATACAGATTGGGAGCAGCATGGCTTGTAAGAAAAAAATGGTCTGATGATGGACGGAAGAACAGTTTGCTTAATTCCACTTTCCATGTAAGTCATCAGTGTGATATGAAAACCCAGGAAACCCAATGTAGGGGACAGTTAGGTGGTGCAGTGGAGAGAGCACCAACCCTAGATTCCGGAGGACCTGAGTTCAAATTTGACCTCGGACACTCAATAATTACCTAGCTCTGTCGCTGGGCAAGTCACTTAATGCTATTGCTTTAAATCAATAAAATTAAAAAAAAAAACCTAATGTAATTTTGAGTTGCTTTAATAGAGAGACATAGCTTCTAGGAATGAGTTGCTGAAAGTCCAACGATACTCTGTCCTAGTCATAACATATTTGGATTATAGTATTCAGTTCTGGGTACTATACTTCAGGTAGAACATTGATAAAGTAAGAGAAGCAGCATATCAAAGTGGATAGAAACATCCCCTTAAAGTCATAAAGATCTGAGTTCAAAGCCTATCTCTGTCACATACTGGTTATAAGAACCTGGATTAGTCTCTTAGCTACCAAGTGCGCTAGGTAATTCTGTAAAACTTTAAATTGCAGCACACTGACTTGTACTTAGTAGAAAATATTTTCTCATCTCAATATTGTTACAACATTTTAGTCATAGATAACTCTCCAAGACCCAAATTGGGGTTATTTCCCTCTTTCAAGACACAAGTTTAGTCTCCTATTTATAATATAAAAAAAAAAAAAACATCCAGAGGACCACAACTAGGATAGTGGAAAGGTATTAATATCATCCCCCAGGAGGATCAGTTGGAGGAACTTGAAGAGACTACCTGTTGGAGTGTGGCAGGATAGCTGTCTTTTAGAATCTGAAGGACTGTCATATAGGAAAGAAATTAGCCTTTATGTACCTCCCCTCAGATGGCAGAACTTGTAGCAATGGGTAGAAGTTTCAGAAAGGCAAATTTCAGCTTGATATGATGAAAAAGTGGTCTTGGACAATGAGAACTAATCAAAGATAAAATGGGCTATCTCAAAAAGAAGAGGTTCTTCTGTCTTTGAATTTCCTAAAACAAAAGTTAGATAATTGTTGGGCTATCATAGAAAGGATTTCTTTTTAGATATGGGGTATATGCTAAGTTCCCTTGGAAGTTCTTCATAACTGAGAAGACTTTTTTCATATCTACCTAGAAATAATGCAATTACATACATACATACACACATATAGACCTGAGTAGTGGTATCGCTGGATCAAAGGGTATGCATATCTGTTTCAGTTATACAAGAATTTTCTTTCATCATATTTCATCAGAGAACCTCAAGTCACTCTAAAGATACAATGTTATTCTTTTAGAAACTCTGAAGTTAGTAGAAAATATCTCAATCTTCAGGAAATTCAATGACATTTAAATAGAGCCAGATGGAAAACTCTCTGCAGTCTCTTCCAACTCAACTGTGGATCCAACTGTAATCCTATGATCTTGTGACTTTTCCCCAAATCTGAAATAGATTGACACACTGGTATCTTTCAACATGGCGCTCCACCAATCTCTACCAGAGGAAGGGATTTTTCTGTTTCCTATTTCTCAATTCTCCTCTTACTCTTCCATTCTATTTTCCCTTCCTTCTGCTTTTAGTGGCACTCAGTGATACCTAGAGATATTCTTTTATCCTGAAATTGGTGTATAGGGCTAAAGGGGGTACTGACCCTCACTCTAGATACACTTCATTCCCCTGTGCATTTCAAACCCAGTGGCTGAGTACTTTTTTTTTTAATCTTCTGAACTCTCAGAATGCTTATGAAAGCAAATTTGGGCACTTGGAGACATTTTCTTTGAAGATGCCTTCTCTGTTATTTGAAGAGTGAGTGTGTTTGCTTGTATTAGGCTTCAACTCAGGGCCTGGGTTAGTTTGGTTTCCCAAGTAAATAGACACAGGATAAATGCCAAAAAGCATGGATCAAAACCTTTCCCTGGCTGTTAGACTCAGACTCACAGAGAAAACTGATGTCCTCAGGTTCATACCCCCAAGGGAATGGGGTCTAATTAGGCAACTTGAGATCTCAAAGACTGGGGTCTAATGGTTTTGGCGCTCTCCCCTTCATGTCTTGGCCAGCACTGAAACATCACCCACATTTGCCACAGTTAGCAAGGGTGACTACCTCATGAGAGTCTTGACTTTTGCAGAAAAAGTAGTTAGCTTGGGACAGGGTAAGAGTGGAAAGGAGTTTCCTGCACCTGTAAGGACAATGCTAGGAGAGAAGCAGGCACTGAGCCCTTAAAGGAAGATTTTCATAAATTAAGTCATTTACTAAAATACTTAAAAAGATTACTGTTCCAATATTTTTCTCTCTTTTTAAGGGGTAGTTATTATTATTTTTTGGGAGGAAAGGTTCCCAAAGCCTGAGGCATCTTCATTCATAAGAAGATCTCAGCTGGTTGGGGCAGAGTGGAAATTTCCACACATCAGTATTTGGTATGTAAAATTCCAGAGCCAGAGAACTTTCAGAGTTCAGGGCTTTGGGGCTAATTAAAATGCATAGCTTTCTGAAAACTCTTGCACATTTTTGGCTAATTTTCATTCTTTCTCTATGATCCAACTGGGCCAACATGATTCATTGGGTTCTTTATGAATTAGGGAGCTATAAATTACAATTTTTTCCTTTTAATATTCATTACCTTTCACATTATAGAGCTAACCAGTGAATCATGGAAGAAATTTTCCTCTTGGGTGATTTTCTTTCCTATTTTTCCTCTTTTTCAGAAGTAAACATGTGGATAATACTTTACAGGAATGTCCTAAGGATGAAGCAACAACTTGAAATTCTCTGAAAATGGAAAGTATTGAGCATTGTCTAGACTTACTATCTCACCACTAGGTTTCTAAGGTAAACTTTGGGGTAGATAATAAGAACAAATAACTCACATTGCAGACCCTACTGAATTAGAAAGTCTTAAGCTTTATTATGGACAATATCTTTTGTCTGACTGTCTGAATGATAATCCATTCATGTAGTATGATTTGGTCAGGCAAGTGTACTCAGTTTCCATTTTGTACTTTGAAAACAAAAGAAAACTCCTTCTACTAACAAAGATCTTTAATTTAAAAGTCTAAGGGAGTTGCCTAAAGCACTGAGAGACCTATCTAGTATACTGGAGATAAGACTTGAACCCAAATTCTTTAAAACATGGGGAAAAAACCCTCTGTTCACTATAATATGCTGCTTCTCTAACCTTTATCAATGTTCTACCTAAAATATGGTACCCAGAACTGAACACAATAGCACAGACGTAGTAAGACCAGGGCAAAGTACAACTGTATTATCAGCATCTTGTTCCTAGAAGTAATGCCTCTCTTAAAACTGCTCAAGATCACATTAAGATTTATTTTCTCCCTTCATGTCACACCGTTGACTTATATTGAAAGTACAGACAACTGCTAGTTATGCAAACCTAGTTTTTTTCCTGTCTCTGTTTTTATTGATCTTATTTATGGCCCATCAGCCATTTAATCTTTTCAAATACCTTTTTTCTGTTTATCAAATGAGAGATTTGTGTTACATTTTGCCTGTGTAACTTTGGCCAAGTCACTTAACCTATGAATCCTCTTTATATTATATTTTGACAAAACAAAACAATAAAAGCCCTATGGTTCTTTACCTTTGAATAATTTCTACTCAGAATCTCAGCATCACAGTAATAAGGTATTTTGCCCTCTCAGCTAATGCTAAATGGTTTCATTTCAGACTCAGCTCAAATTTCACTTTGGTGACTAGCTAAAATCAATAAGTAGGAAGGCTTGAACATCGGTATAAACTTCTTAATTAGTTTATGAAGCACAAGTCATTCAAACATATTTATCCGTATATATATATATCATATGTTGTAGCATAACTTTTCAAAATGTTTCTAAAGACATGGATTCGATAAGCCCATAGGAAGTCAGCCTGTGGAAGTTATAGTCACACCCTGTATTATGGTTCAAGTTGAACATTTCTCTCCCAAGAATGTCTGACTTAGTAAATAATGGATATCGCTGGCAGCTGTCATATCCAACTGAGAAGCAAACAACTAACCTCTTTTCAGTCAAGCAACTGACCACTGAGGCTTGCCAAAGAGAGAACAAGAGCTGAAAGGGAACAATTTTATTTTCAAGCATTTAATAGTACTGGAGAGAAGAAAGTAAAATTCTGAGCTACTTTCCAAAAGAGCAGTTCACTGTCTTCTTTTTAAATAAACAAGTCCCTCTTTGAATAAGAAAAATTACTTGCTAACAGAGTCAAGCGTAGCCAAATTTGTGAAACAGGCAAAGTTGTTCTTCAGAGAACCTTTAATACCTCCTCCATCATCTGACTCTGCCTTAATCAGGTGTCCATTGTTATAAGCTGATAAGGATCTTAATATTTTTTTCTCTTTGTGGTTAAAATATTGTCATTTTAAAAATAAGAACCTGGAGACAGCAATGCTCAATCCAAAGGAATAACTGTCTAATATTGAAAGCTTGAATGCTGGTAGACTTAGAGGGAAAGAACCTTCCTATGCCTCTCAAATCACATTATGTGGAGTTGGTTCCCTTACCTTTCTGCATATTCGAATTCATCCAATTCTAAAATTTTGAGATTCAGTGATTCTGTATTAAGATCAAAATTATGCAATGTGAGAAATTCAACAATCTTGAAGGTGCAGTTTTATAGACTAGAAACTCAACTAGGTGATTTCTCTAAAGGTATAGATTGGTTAGTGAAAGAAGGAACATGACAGCCTTATCTCAGAACTACATTGGCCTTCATTTTTTTTAAAAATGAAATTGATTTATCTTTTTAATTACCAAAGATATTTTTTATTTGTTTCCTACCACTCCCTCTTGGTGAAAAAAAGAAAAAGAACATGTTTGCGAAACAAATGCATAGTAAAGCAAAATGAATTTCCACACTGATCACGTTCAAAAAATAGATGTCTTAATCTGCACCCTGAGTCTATCTCTTTATCAGGAAGTGGCTAGCATGCTTTGAAGGCAGGCTCAGTCACTGTGGTTGATTAGAGTTCTTATCTTTCTAAGTTGCTTGCTTTACAATGTTGCTGCTATTGTATAAATTGTTATACTATTCTTCTCCTAATTCTGCTCACTTCATTTTTCATCAAATAAGTCTTCTCCGATTTCTGCCAAACCATCTCTTTCATAATTACTTAGAGTACAATAATATTTCATTCCATTCATATACCATAGTATACCCAATCACTTCTCAGATTCAGTCACTTCTCAAATTCTCAGGTTTCTGCCAAACCATCTCTTTCACAATTTCTTAGATCACAATAGTATCCCATTTCATTCGTATACCATAGTTAATGAGTATCACCTCTGGCACTCAACTTCTAAAATTTTATTCATTTCTGAACACATCTATATGATTATTTTTTCCAAGCTTATAATTTTTATGTCTATGTGAATGTCATTGGTTGTGTTAGATTAGCTAAGCATAAAAAAATTTGCCAGACTATTGGAAAAAATCTGCTTAAGTCAGTCCCTCCCTAACCCTTGGTTTCTATTCACATTTAAAGAAATATTATTTCTAAGACTAATATCCAAATCTTTAGTTTTTATACAGCTATTTCATGATCATATTCAAATTTCATATCATTCCATGGTTAAATCAGAAATTTAGCAAAATATTTTGATTTAGGAAAGCCTTATGAGAATGTAGAGCATTGAAATTTTTTTAAAGTATGTGTATCTTTAATTTAAGATCTCAAATGTGTCAAAAATATTTTTTCAGAAATAAGTTATATTATCCTTTACTTGATAAAAAATAGATTAAAATTACATGTATAACTATGAACATACAATAGACAATGAAACTTATTATGATGCTCATTCTTTCCTAAAAATATCAAAGAAAAATTCAATCTCTTCTTTTAGATACATATCACTTTATTCTAGCCTTGCCAAACTGAGAATGATTTAGTAGAATTGCTGCCTTGAGATCAGTCCATCCAGATAGAAGCCCAAGATAAGGCTGTCAAGTTCCTTCTTTTACTAACCAATCTGTACCTTTAGATAAATCACCTAGTTGAGTTTCTTAGTCCATAAAATTGCACCTTCAAAGATCTGTGAAGTTCTTACATTGCATAATTCTGATCTTAATACAGAATCACTGAATCTCAAAATTTTAGAATTGAATGAATTCAAATACAAATCATAGACCCACTTCTCTCTGCCCCGGGGGATGTTGTAAGGATTAATCATCGATGAAAGTATTCAGAAAAGTACAAAATGTTGTACCAATTTTTTTTTAGTACAAATAGTAAATGAAAAATATTTTATTAAAAATAATATTATTTTCCCATAGGAAGATGATTTTCTTCCTGATTTATATTTGATAGGACACATTTTTAAACTATTTTTTCAACAATGTCGATGGATTTGGAGTGATAGAGCTATATTCACACATTTGATTTTCCTTTTGACCAACAGGTAGGTTATACTAACTGCTAACCAAGCAGAGGAGTAAAATTTAGAACCTGGACTTGTAATAATGGCCTTGGTAGAATTGTATTCTAATCAACTGAATTAACAAATGTCAGTCTCATTGTTTTTACATGGAATACAATGCCTTTCCATTTCATTTTTTTTTTGTTCAGGCATTTTTTTAAAGTTGTATCCAGCTCTATAATCCCATTTTGAAGTTTCCTTGGTAAACCACTACTGGAGTGGTTTGCTCTTTTCTTTCTCCATTCATTTAATTTTCATTATCTAATTTTAAGACATTCAATCAACTCTTTCTTTTAATTAATATCTTTGTAAAGATTAAAAAGGAAAATTATAGAAAAAAGGCACAGATTTTATGGTACAAATATCTCCATCAGAAAAAATCCTTTAGCCTAGAATCTTGAGTAATAAGAAAGTCAAATTTTCATGTAGATAGCAATACTGAACTAGATTTTCTTCAATTGATTTATGTCCTTTTTTGAATCTAGAACTTATTCTAAATACTAACCAAATGGGGAAAAAACCAAATAACAAAGTACCTTTTAAAAGGATGTGATAAATTATGGCCTGGGTCAACTGGAAAAAAAATGAGCTTTTCTAGGTAATTTAAGCAAGTAAATAACACTTGCTAAGTACTTTTAACATGAAAAAGCAGTTTGACACAATAGAATAGGTCCTAGACTTGTAGACTTTTGACCCTGTTATATGAATTAGGCAAGTTATTTAGAGTATGAGCTACAATTTACTCATCTATAAAACGATCTTTCTACCTCACAGGGCTATGGCTATGAAAATTTGAATTATTGTTAATATTATTCCAATACTGTGATTGGTTGTAAAGGAAAGAGATCCTAGGGTCCTTATTCACAATAAGCTTACAGTTTAATATAGAAAGTTTATAATATAATTTTATATATAAAAGAACTTACTAGATATCTTTCCTCTTGTCTCATGCTTGGTGTGCGGATCATATGGTTCTGTTCTCCTCTCCAGTCACCAAATCGTCGGAAAAAGTAGTTTGATAAAAATCTGTTGACAGGATCTCTAATAATGTTGATGTACACGGGTTGGTCTCCTCCAAATCTAACAGAAAAAATTCATGAGAAGCTACAGTCACTTCAATCAGAAAAATGATATTTTTAAAAGTGTTTCTCCTATAGATTTTGACTTATTGCTATGCAATGCTCTAGTCTGTTAATGTCTCAATGATTCCTCAAAAAGAGGATTTAGGATACAATCCCTTAGATAACCAGAGTTCTGTCAACTTTAAAACAAAGAAAACTGAAAAATGAAATTCTAGTTTCATTGGAGAAATAAAGGAAATTTTGGATATGAAAAAACATAATACATTTTTCTCCAAAGAATTTTGTTATATTTTATTTTACTTCAGAAAAAGAAAAAAAAGGATTAGAGCATTCATCCTCCCTACCTGAAAGTTCAATTATAAAGTTCAAATGAAATAATGGCTATGAAGGTATTTTGCAAAAAATTTATTTATATGATAAGGTTTGACTGGAGAACTTTTGACCTTTGCTATTTCTTTTCTTTTTAGGGGGGAAACACGCATTAAGCCCCAACCATGCTCAAATGTATCCTTAGGAAGAAACTGTCACTGATTAGTCATTAACATCTCAATTCATTTTAGTTTAATGTGTTCCATCCCTGGCAATAGTCTTATTTTTCAAAAGTATCATAAGAAAAGTGATGAATTTCTAATGTTGGTTCTCCAAATAGGAGATCTTTGCCAAATGCCAAGAACTGATATTCTATTTTAAGAGCTGAGCCATGTAAATGCTGAAAATCTTTCAGTAAATTAAACCAGATCATAAAAAGAAAGTTACAACTTTCTAGAAGGATAGTTTACTTGTTCTCTTCAGAGAAGCAAAAAAAAATTAGCAGAGTTGTTTTTTCATGCACCTGACTCAATGATAAATTTCAATACACAGAACCCCTGGCTATCTTATCTTCTAGTGATGATGAGAGGCATAAAGAAGGAAAATGGTGAAAATATTTGCAACTTATATGCTAACATCTGCTATACATACAGGAAGAAATAGTCAGGTATTTGAAGAACTTGATGAGATTTTTTTAAAATTAATATTTTATTTATTTTTTCCAACTACATGCAGCAGTTGTTTTTACCAATCATTTTTGGCAAGATTTTGCATTTTACATTGTTTCTCCCTCCCTCCCTTTCCTCCTTCCACCCACTGACAGAAAACAATCCAATATAGGCTCTACATTTATAACCATGCTAAGTAAAGATTGATATTAATCATGTTGTGAAAGAAGACTCAGATCCAAATGGAAGAAAGAAAACATTAGAAAGAAAAAAATGTCATAATATATAAGCCACCTTTTAAAAATTGAAGATATTAAGCTTTGGTCTCCATTTAAACTCCACAGGTCCTTCTCTGGATAGGGATGGTATATTTCATCACAAGTCTTTTAAAATTGTCTTTGATTATTGTACTGTTCAAATCAACAAGTCCATCATAGTTGATCATTACCCAATGTTATTACTAATTTTATAATGTTCTTTTGGTTCTTCTCATTTCACTCAGTTTGATGAAATTTTTTTAAAACTAATATATATATACATATATATATATATATACTTTAATATTCAGTGATTTTAATGTGAAAATGGACTAGGAAAGGTGGTGATAAGCATATTAGACTTCTCAGAAGATTTATCATTAATACATTCTTCAAGAAGAGAATCAGAAAGTACTAAGTCATGAGTACTGAATAGCACTGCAAAAAATGATTTTTAGATTATCTTGTGTTAAGACCACTAATTAGTCTGAGTAAAGATAAAAATACACGTAAAAAAGAAGAAAAGATTGCCAAAAACGGACTATAGAGTCAAAAATCTCAGTAGCCTCAATCTCACTATTATAAAAAAGGTGATAAGGAAAAATGCAAAAAAAGTAAAAAAAAAACATGTTCTTTATTATTACCATTTTCTATAAAATTCAATTGACATAATGAGGAGACCAGAAGAATCTCAAAACTTCCTTGTCATGTAGAGAGAGATGGCAGATAATAGCAACTCACTTTTGAAGTGAAAAAATCATTTGTCAAGTACCATAGAGGAAAATTATTAACAATATTGCTTTTAAAAAAGCAAGAAAAAGGAAGTAAAAAACAAGTGTGTGTGAAAATCTGGCATAACACCCAAGTCTCAGAGCCTTCGGAGATGAAGCTGGAGGAGGAAATGAACAGACAAAATGAAACTCATCTGTTGATATTTCTACAAGAGTCTATTTTTATCACTAGTGACAGACTCTGATGCACCTCATTCCCTAGAGTGTTTACATAAAGGAGTAAAAATGACATTGAGAAAATGAAATCATAAAGATCTGGAGACAACCTAATTATGAAATCACTAAGGCAAAGTTTATAAAAGATATCTTAGTTAAGATAGTATACAAAAATGTTTTAAAAAATACTAGCCTATATGACTACTTTCCAATTTTTGCAAAAATCCTCATTAAAAAATAGAAAAGAGGGCAACTAGGTGGCACAGTGGGTAGAGTACTGGAGTCAGGAGGACATAAGTACAAATCTGGCCTCAGATACTTGATGATTAGCTAGTTGTGTGTCCTTGGGCAAGTCACTTAACTCCACTGCCTTGTGAAAACAAAAAAAATTAGAAAAGAGAACGAAGTTCACAAAGGGATATATGGATGAGTATGGCAGTGTTGGGACTAATAAGTTAAATTTAAAGCATACTTTAAAAGTTTATTGAATATTCATTTTCTCTTTTTCTATTCTTCCTATATGAAAATATTTTGTTTATTGATTTTGTTAAGTTCATAATAATGAGAAGGTAAACAAATTAAAAGTAAGTCACTTATTTAATCTCCATGGGAAGAGACACTAGACTTTATTTTATGAGTGAACAAAGTTTAGAATATCCTAATGACTTAAATTCAATTCTTATAAGAATAATATACATATATATGAAGGATATATTTTATTGAAAATATGTAGAGTGAACATAAAGTCTCTTGAAGATGATTTTCTCCAGTAGTCCATCTCCTTAACACCACAAAATTGACTGAATAATGCAGAGAATACAGGATCTGTGTTTACTGTTTGTAGACTACAAAAAAAAAGTTTGACTCATTGAAGCAAATTATAGCTTTAAAGACATTTCCCCTAGAAGATGTCTTCTATGTTATGTTAAGAATCATACAAAAATTATGCCTTGAAGTGAGACACATAATAAGAGGAGGAATGCTTTATCCAAGACTTTTCCCATTGTCATGAAGAATATCTGTTTGGGATCCAAATGGAAGAGAATGCCTCTATATATAGTGAGGTCCTATAGATGTTCTTCTTTGTGAATGACATTTTACTAATCAAAGCAAACCTAGGACAGTATAAGGTCTCAGAGATAGACATTTTTTAAAAGAGTTTGTTTAGCCTAATCATCTTTACAGGAAAACCATATGCCTACTTATCCAAACTATGAAATACATATGGAAGTTTGGTTTATCAAGTTAGTATGTATTCCTGGGGCAAGTGCTTCAGAATGGGCAATGATTTGGGCCCCAAAATGAGTAGGAAGAAGAGAGGAGGTTAAATGACATTTAGGAAAGGGTGAAGGACTTTGGATAATTCCAAGATGCTCTCTAGCACAAGCATCTTTATAACATTAAATTATTTTGGGGGGGAGGGGATATAGAGTTGTAAAAGTTTATAATCAAAGTGAAGGATGATTCAAGGGCAATAGAAAGAGGTAAGGTGGACATGAACTGTAACATATCTTTAGTGATGATCTATGCTTAATAAATGGAATATGGAATATCATCTTGGAAGTATATAATGAGAGCAGGTTATGACAAGAATCCAGTTTGAATATTCTGCTTGTATCTATGAAATATGAAGATATAGAGAAAGTCCTATTATACATTGGGTCCATGTTCAGTGGAATACCTATGAAAATATCCACATTGGCAAAAATTATACAGGATGAAAAAGCATCTATTGAATTTTACTTAACAAACATATATTAAATGTCTATCATATATAAATGACTAGCAAGTCAGTATCACGAAGTAATTTAAGGAGAGAACATTAAAAAGGGGGAGAATCAGAGAAGTATTCTGGAGTCGGAGGCAACTGATTTGTGTCTTGAAAGAAAGAAAACAAGAATTCTGATAAGAGGTAAGTACATTCTAGGTTTGTGGAACTACACAGATCAGAAGAATTGTTTGGGGATAAACTAGTCATCCAATTAGGTTGGACTGTGAAAGGGAATAAAGTGAAATAAGATTGGAAGGGTAGATAAGACTAAGAATATGGAGAGTTTTAAATTTCAGTATGCTAAATTTGTATTTTATCCAAGAAAAAATGGAGAATACTGATGGATTTTGAACCTGATAGCTTTTTTTCTTCTACATACAACAATATAGAAAATGCATTGGAGAGAGGAGAAATTGAAAGTCAGAGATATAACCTGTACCAAAAAATCTGACAAGATCAGATTCATGTAGCATTGAAGCATAAAAATTTAGAGTTGAGGATATTGTGACTCTCAGAGACACTATTAAAATCATACCACACAAGCAACTATATCTTCAGCTTATCTTTCCAAGGACTTTGCTGATGCCTAGCCACAAGTAAGTGGCAGTGAGGTGGTGCAATGAGCCTGAAGTCAGGAAGATCTGGGTTCTAATTTGACTTCAAACACTTGGTAGTTGTGTAACCATGAGCAAGTCACTTAACCCTGTTTGACTCAATTTCCTTATCTATAAGGTGAACTAGAGAAGGAAATAACAAACTATTTCAATATCTTTACCAAGAAAACCCCAAATGAGGTCATAATGAGTCAGGCATAATTGAACAGCAATAACCCCATGCATATGTTAAATTTGAAATCAGTTCTATGAGACATCAAGTATATAAATATGCCTTACCCATTTAATTAAGCCATGCTTCAAATTATATGGCACACAACTAAATTCACAAATGTAGGTAAATCAGAAGACAGAGCACATGCAGTTGATGTGAATGAAAAAAATTAAGCAAGCATGCCATATGGATAACAGTAAAATATGGCATATGTAAACTTTATATGAATAACGATTACTAGATTAATCATAGACAAATCTCAATAAGCAATGAAGACCAAGATAAAGTAAGCTAATGCCAAGGAATCAATGAATCAATGATCCAATTCTTCTTATCAGTAATCACCTTGGGCCTTGCAATGAGTTTGCCACTAGAGAAGTTAAAGCCTTTTAAGCATCTGCAAAACTAGATATGGATGATTCATTCATATATATATATATATATATATATATATATATATATATATATGTATATATATACTATATACACACATATATATATATATGTATTATTAGCAAATAGATTAATTATCCAAGTATTTAGATATATAATATTCCAACTTGGTGGTCTGCAGAGGTTTTTAAGAACTTTCTATACAGGTTCAGAAAATAGCCAAAGTTATATTCTCTCTATAAAAATATCTAATGGCAAGAAAATACTTGTCAAAGACATCTCTATTTTTCATCCCTGTAAATAAACATCTATTCCTGCCAGTTAATATTGCTGTTCAAATAATGAGTAAAAATAAAACAGTGCTTTAAGGTTTTCAAATACTTTATCTATGTTATCTCTTGAATCTCAAAATAATCCTGTGAAGTATTATTATTAGCTCCTATTTAATGGATGTAGAAACTGAGACAGAGAGACTAAGTGACTTGCCCAGGGTCTCATAGCAATAAGTATCTGAGGCAGAATTTGGATCCAGGACTTCCTAACTCCAAAATCAATACTCTTATCCACTATGCCACCTAGCTACCTCAAACAATTTTCTGCTAAACTGAAAAACAAATAAACAAAAAAATTTAAAAAATGTCTAGAGTAATCTGAAATAAAGAAAATTTCATAATCGAGCTTGTTGCTAATTTAATTCCCAGTTTCATTAACATAAATATTGTTTTATAACCATATTATCCACGTGGATATTCTTTCAACCCTTGCCAAAAGATCATGTTTTTTTCAAGTTTTACTTCTTTTTCTTTTAGTTCAATATCCTTTATGTGAGTCCTTGTTCTTTAAAAAGTATAATATGGGTTTATTTCATCATACTTACATACTAGACTTAGGTACACTGACACCATTATTGGTTTTCCTATGTTGATTTTTTAAAAAATTACTTCTCTATATTCCTGACTTAAAATTGAATAAAAATCCATTAATGCAGTAAATGCATATCTTTCATAGGAGTAGCTTATGTTATACAGAACCATGAAGAAGTATTTTGGGAATGATCTTACTAAAATCCCAAATTCACAATATAAGATCAGGGAAAGGACACTGGATTTGGAGTCAGGAACTTGGGCTTGAAGCCAACTTGATTATATAAAACCTATGGCATCTTGGGCAAGATATTTTATTTCCATGGGCTTTGGATTTCTTTTTTTTGGAATATCAGGGATTTGATTTATATGACCTCTAAGGTTCTTTTAACTCTTACTTCTAGAAAAATTAGGTTAGTGATCAAGCTAATCTATTTATGGTACAAGAAGCAAATATCAGTTTCATTTACTGAATAAAGATATAGTTGTGCTTCCCAACTTTCAAATGGATAATGTTTAAGAAATAATTTGTAAACTGGTTATTTGGAAATTGAAATATATTTCCTAATATAAACAATGTTATAAATGGTCATTCAGTCTCTAGCTCAACCTACAAAACTCCCTTAATCCATGATGTAGCTAAAGTAGTAATAATAATAATAGCCTAGAAATCCCATAAAACTTTTGACACATGAAGTGGGCTTGGTTGAACCTTAAATCCCACTTAGTCTCAATGCCCTTTAAGAATAAAGGCAGTCGTAGTGAGGAAGAGTTCCAATAGCAATGGCCATTCATTTACACACATATTTGTATATATCTGCATATCTATATCTACATCTACATCATTTCTATCTCTATCTCTATCTCTATATCAATCTATATAGTATTCATAAATCAAGGACAATCTTAGCATATTTGCTATTTGGTTTGTTTTGTTTTACTGTGGTCTGATGATATTAGTAACCTACCAATTGATGCTGAGCTTATATGGGTTCTTTCAGAAGTTTTACAATTACAAGGAAAAATACCTTGGAGTTTGCAGGTATCTTTTAGTTGTTTGTTGCATTACATTGAATTGAATTGCAATTTTGTTGTTCAGTTATTTTACAGTTACATCTAACTCTTCATGATCCCACTTGGGATATATTTGGCAAAGATACTAGAGTAGTTTGTCATTTCTTTCTCCAACTCCCTTTACAGAATGAGGAAACTGTGGCAAACAGAGTTAAATGACTTGCTCAGGAGCACATAGCTAGTAAGTGTTTAATGCCAGATTTTACTCTAAACTAAATATTTTAATTCATACATTGGGGAATTTATGGAAAAGGTCCATGGCTATCTATTCTAGATTGTGGGAAATGTAAGATTAGTATGAAAAAATGTTTTGGCTATTTGCAAAGGTACAACAATAGCAAAAGAGCATGGTCCAAGGAATTATCCATCAAGGTATGGATTTGGCAGTTGTGGTGAGCAAAATGAGTTTGGAAGATCTACACATTCTTAATATATTCATTCTTTCCCCAGACTTAAAATTGTGGCTGACTAAAACTGAGTTATAATCTGGCTGAATTCAAAGGCTATGAGTATGGATATGACTCCAAATATTAACAGAACTAAGAAAATGTTGCTTATGAATGTGCCAATGGCTAATAAAAGTGTATTTAATACATGCTTATTGTTTAGAAGTATTTATGTATATGGATATAATAACTATTCTATGAGATTCACCTGATGACTCATAGGAGAATTTTATGAGGATTATTATTATTATTATTTAATAATTTCTTTTTGCAAGGCAAAGTCACACAGCTAAGTAAGTATCAAGTGATTGAGAAAAGATTTGAACTCAAGTTCTCCTGACTCTAGGACTGGTGCTCTAACCGCTACACCACTGAGCTGTCCCCCTCAGATTCTAAAGTTGCCAAATTTATGCACATCACTGAAGAATAGTTGTGATAGGCATGATATATTTCAAATATAATAAAATGAGAATAATAATTTTTGATAAAATAGTATTTTAATGCTTACCAAGGGCTTTCCTAACTGTAATCCTCTGGGTCAATTTAGTGTAAGCACAATTATTCCAGTTTTAGTTATGAGAAAACTGAGGCTTAGAAAGGTTTCCTAACTTAAACAGTATATAGACATATAGTCAGTAAGCACCAAAGCCACAGCTTTTCTGTGTGACCTTCAATATTTTACTCCATGACAACAGCAATCAGTTCTCCATATTATGAGGAGAATAACACTAACTAATTTTACAGGCTTATTGGGAAGAACAGCTAAGAAAAAGATGATTGCTTAGAACTTTGAAAATTAAGCACTCTAGAAATACTTAGATCACAGAATACCAAATTTAATGAACAATAAAATAATAATAACCTAGCTCAGCTCTCAGCTGGAAGACCTAAGTCTTTAAGAAAGGAGATACAGACTATATATTCAGAGGAATAGGGAGTTCAAGGCTTCATTCAATTTTTTAAAAGGAAATGGCAAGAACCAAATGTATACCTTGGATATTCCTAGTTTTTGTTTCAGATTCAAGTAACTCATCTGTAAAATGAGAGTGGGGTAGAATAGATAATGTTTAAGATCTATTACTGCTCTCACATTTTATTAATCTGTGACTCCAAAGGGAAAATTTCAAAAGACAATCTCAAAGCCCTTCTTGATTCACAGACCAGAACCCCATGCAGCTGGAATCAAATCAATCATAAAACATACAATAAATTTGCACTTTGCACCCTCTATGCTTCTTGGTTTTGTTGGGCCACAAAAGAAGAATGAAAAATAGTCTCAAGGAGATTATACACTACTTATGGATAGAAGATGAATATAACAAAACAACCTAATTCTGAAATATAAGTTTTAGATAGAAAGATTTAGCTAGATAGATTTTTAAATAGAAAGGGTTGAAATAGAGGCAATTTCTTAGGGAAAGTGAGGCTTGTTGTGGGTTTTGAGGAAGGAATTAGAATAAGCAGAGGGGTATAAGGTACTGAAGCATGGTTATAATATAAACAAAAAAAAGGCATGGTAGGAAGAAATGTGAGGAGAGTGAGATTGACCACACTGGAACAGAATAGATTGATGAATCTTTGTTGTTTTTATTGGGTATAAATATTCTTGAGAATATGAATAATGACCCAGAAAATTTGATAGATTAGATAAATGATATATTTTGCAAATATCTGGTTATACAAAAATGATGCCTTCTAGGAGCTTACATTTTAATGTGAAAGACAACACATAATGGGATGCTGGAAAGTGGGGCCAGGAGAAGGGTGTCCTAGAGAGGGAAAAACAGCTGTAGGAGAGGAGGATAAGAAACCAGGAAAGTGAGTCTAGCTATGAATGAGGCAAAGTATGACTGAAGCTCTCCCTGAAATACTGGTTGAGGCAAGGGAATCAGTAGTCTAGATTATGGGCAGAAGATTCTTCAAAGCGGGAAGGAAGTTACTAAGGAAAAAGTGAAGAAGTCCCCAGAGTGAGCCTCTCTACACTTTACAGGCTCCACCTTTACTGTAAACCTTTCAAGTGTTAATAGCTAGCTTCTTTCATTACTCTGGCCATTGAACCCACCCATTCCCCCCCCCACCCAACACTATCAAGGTTGAGGCTATGAAACCTAGGACAGGATAACTCACCTTTAGAACCTGACCAAGACTTGGTCTTAGTCCTCCTGCCTCTCACAGGGTATGGGGAGGAGGGTGAGCCTTTTGATGATAGCCAAGAGGAATAGTAACCCTGGCTTGTTGGAGAAAAAGGTTAAGCAACGGTATTTCTGTGCAGACCCCTGCACTGTCACTCTTATCCAGGGAATGTTCTGTTTGCACTCCAGAGGGGTGGGGTGTTCTCTCTTATTTTTCCCAGAGCAAAGGAGGGAGGTACAAGAACTTAGAATAAGAGAATTTTGGCATTCTGTAGAACTGGGAGTTGGTCTTGGTTGAGGCCACTGGAAAGCAGGATGTTGAATTAATAAAACAACAAACCATGGTTCAATGGACAATAAGGTCCTATGATCATGTAAAACAAACATAAATGGGAGCCCACATCGTGGAGGGCCTTGAAATGTGGACAGAGAAGCTTGGACTTGATACAGAAGGGCAATAGGGAATCATTTTAGGTCCTTGAACAAGGGGGTGCCTTGATAAAAGAATTGGTATAGGTGGCAGTAAATATGAATTGTAGTGGGGCAGACTGGAATATGCCAGAATATTTAAATGTTGTTTTAAAATTGAGCTTTTGAGCCATATAGTTAAAGTATTCTGGGACTCTCAAGTGACTTTTGAAACTTTTGTCAGTATCATGAAAACATGAAAGATATGGAACAGGAACACATTACTTTGTTAATGAAAATGAAAACAAAGACAACATTTGAGAATGAAAAATAGAAACCAAATTGAATTCATTTCTATAATATTGCTATCAGAGGGTAGGTTTTGTTCACATCAACAATTAAGAATGGAGTAGAGAGGGGGAAAATGTGTCCAACATCCTCAGTGTGATTGCATTTTGTATTGCCTGGTCCTTTGGATAATTTATTTGTCTTTTAAAAGAGTTAAAGCCACTGTCTCAAAACTGAGGAAGTAAAGGAGGAAGCAAAGGAGGGTGAAGGGGTCAGGAGGAAGAATAAAATGAAAAATAAATGCCAAGAGGAAAAATGGTAGCTGTAACTATTTAAAGAATTCTTTTCCCATGTAATTTACTTGAGCTTTTCTTTGCTGGTATTTTGATAGGCACAGGAAACTGAAATAAGATTCAATAATGTTTTCACTGGAAAGAGAAATTGAGAAAAATATGTGGAATGGAAAAAGAATTCCAAAAAAAAGTCTCAGGAACAGAAAAAGAGAAACTAATAATATGGCATTTACACAATCCTACTTTGAGTATAATGGAAAAACCCTTCATTGCCTTGCTGCCAGTGAATATCAATTAAAAGACAAATTGGTCCTCCAGGGACACTGATAAAACAGTGAGAAAAGATCCTTTAATCCTTTTAACAATGGGCATTTGTTCATATAGGCTTGGAAGACACATATAAGTGTAGTCTATAACTCTTCTTTTGCAGTCCATTCTATTTCAGAAAAAAAAAAATTTCTTAGATAAAGGCTTCTACTGGTGTTGGTATATTCATCTTTTTTGTTTTGTGTTGTTTGCAAATAACCTTTTATATTAGTAACAGCAATACTTTGAAACATCTGGAAAATGTTAAAGGTGAGCCAATTTGTACACATATTAAATTCTACATTATAAAAACAATGGAAGCTTCTTTAATTTATTGATCCAAATAGACTGCCTGAATTATATGTCTAGTATAGGGGAAATCATTTCTTGATTTGTATGGATAGCAACAACCGTTATAACAACTATTACTATTACTGCTACTACTAGTACTACTACTACTATTACTACTACTACTACTACTACTACTACTACTACTACTACTACTACTACCACTACTACTACTACTTTTTCTGCTTTTACATCTACTATTATTACTTCAAGCATTTATATAGCTCTTTAAAACTTGCAAAATATTATACATGTTTTATCGTAGTTTGATCCCCATGACTCTTTGAGGTAGATGTATTATTATCCTCATAGTACAGATAGCAAAACTGAGAAAGATTAAACCACTTGGCCAGAGTCATAATGGTAGCTAACATGTGACGCAAGATTTGAACTCTAGTTTTCCTGTCTACAAATCTAGAACTCCATCTGCAATGCCACCCCATTGTTTCTAATTCAAAGAGGTCTGTGAGTGAGCAGTTCAATTACAAACATTTTAGTAAATAGACTCTTTTAATGGTTTTTTTAAAGGTTTTTTTTTTTTTTTTTTTTTTTTTTTAGTTTTTGCAAGGCAATGGGGTTAAGTGGCTTGCCCAAGGCCACACAGCTAGGTAATTATTAAGTGGCTGAGTCCAGATTTGAACTCAGGCAATCTAGACTCCAGGTTTGTGTTCTTTCCACTGTTCCACCTAGCCACCCCCTTTTAATGGTTTTGATGGAGATACAGGAACAAGTATACTTGATGTGAGAGGCAGTGTAAAAAAAAAAACCAACAAAATATTGCCTGGTTTTAAAGTCTGAAGATGTGAGTTGGAATGCTGACTTCCTTACTCACTGTCCATAAGTTAGTCATTTCATCTTCCTCTCTGTGGGTCTCACATTCATTTTTAAACATTACTTCATCATAAAATATACTGCAGCATACTATTAAAATGGGAAAAGACTAGATACAAGACTACTAATAAACTTTGGCAGAAGGAATTTCTTCATTGTGAGTGTTAGTATGATATCAGGGATGGGACCTGAACTCAAGGTCTTCTTGGCTTCCAGGGCAGCTCTCTATTACTACACCATACTGCCTTTATAATTGCTATTTGCCTATCTTAAACCTTTGATTTCATTGTTATTGGACACTCCCCATGAAAGCATATCTTCAACTGTCTGGCAATTTATAGAGATTTAATTTTATTATAGAGATCTCTTTCCAGCCAAAATCTTGTAAACCAATTACAGATCCTAAAGTTGATATTTGGTCATCTGTTTTGATCTCCAATCCATACTTCTTCAGACCTAATAGCAAGTTATAGATGATAGATTTTATTCTTTCTTATCTTTTCCTTTTAGGTGGTTATAGTAGTAAAGACTTAAATAACCAAAGGAAAATAATAGGAAGAAGGAACTAAAGTTAAGAGTTTGAAGAATTCATAAATTTTAAATATCGGCTCCTGAATAACTGAGAGCTGAATGCATTAAATTTTACAACACTTATTTGATAGCTTTCTAAAGCCTTTCTTTCAAGATAGAACTTCTACTTTCTATGCTTTAAAAAAAATAGTTGAATTAGGCAGGATATGATGCCAGATGCTTTAAAAAATTTGAAAGTAAAGAACATTTACTCATAAAAGAGTAGATGTATAGTGTGGCTAAATATTCATTTTCAAACTTTACTTCATCATAAAATATCCTATCACATACTATTAAAATGGGGAAAGATGAGAGACCAAACTATCAATAATGCAATGTCGAAGGAATTTTCTTCATTGAGTGTTAGTATAATATCAGGGTTAGAATTTGAGCTCATCTTTTGAAACAGCTCTTTGTTTACTATACCATACTGTCTTTATAATAGCTATTTATCTATTTTAGACCTACAACTGGCCATCGGTATTGGACACTCCTAGTAGGTGCATATCTCTAGCTGTCTTGCATTTGTAGTTTCAGAATTCCCTGGGATCACTGAGAGATTAAATGTTTTCCCAGCGTCACAAAGCTAGGATGTGTTAGAGATGGGACTGAAACCTAGTTCTTTCTAAGAGTTAGTTCGATCTTCCTAAACTTTGCTGTATTATCTTAGGCTCCATGAATAAAAGTATAATATTTATAATGGGTCAATTTATAGTTCCTGTACTCTGTCACAGAATATGAGAATTCTCACCTCAAGAGCCATAACAAGAGGACCATCAGTTTACATAAATTTATTTAGAGTTGCATTGGGAAAACTAGCAAAAGGAAAGACAGTCACTGCCCTCAAGTAGCTTACATTCTAACAGGGGAAGGCAATATGTAAAAAGAAGTTAAAAATATGGAGCTGGTACCTTATAAGGGAAATGAAGAAATGAGTAGGCTGGGTGCCCACACTGTAAGTGAAGGTCTTGAGAAGTCATTCAACCAGAGGTGGAAGCAAAGGGGACTTTGGAGGATTAAATTACTGACCTGACAGGATCTCCCAGGATGAAAAGTTTTCTAGGGAAGGAGAAATGAAGGTAGTTGAGCTTTGTAGTTTATTGACCACAAGTCTCAATTCTGGTCCAGAATATTACCTGTTTTCCTCTCTATGACTCTTCTGTTTCTATATCATATTAGAACTATATTCAGGTCTTTATCATTGAGAAGAGGCAGAAATAACACAAAATAACATAAATATTATTTCTATTTTTAATTCCGAATATGGCTAGAAATTCCATCTCATTCATTTGATGTCCAATTCATCTTTGTTATTTGAGTTCTGGGGTTTATCCTGAGCAGTAACCTGGTTATTGCAGATAATTTATAAATCTGATAATTAATTATTTGAAATATTCCAGAGCTGCAGGGTGGTAGAAATTGAGGAGGTTGATTTGTGCAGGATAACTATTGGAACTTATTAGTAAAGAAAAAGTGTGCAGGATGAATTAGTCATGACAGCACAGGAAGAGAAAGTGATCAAGGAACCCAGATTGATAATTCTAATGGAGAAGTTCTTAAATTTTTTGTTTTATGGATCCCTTTTCTGATGAAGTCTATGGTTCTTATCTCAGAATAATATTTTGAAATATATAAAATAAAATACTCAGGATTATGAATAGAATTAGTTATATTGAAAAAGGTTTATTTTCCCCATTCATATTCAATAATTCCAGAAGACCCTGAAGTCTATACATTAATTCCTTAGTAGTATATGGGTTCTAGTTATGACCCCCTGTTTTACAGGATAAATAAATCAATCAAAAATAATGAATTATTTACTATATACTTATTAATATTACTAAGCACACTAGGTGACAGGTACTATGTAAGACAATGAAAGAAGAGAAAAATAAATGTCTCTGTTCTTGGGGAATTTATAATCTAGAGTATTCCAATGTATCTGTAACATACTCTGGGACATAGAAAATGAAGATGAACAACAGTGGACCTAGTTTTCTAGGTGAGAAATGAAAAAATGACTACTTGGATGCCCATTGTAAATGAAGGTCTTGGAAGGGATTATATATATGTATATATATTTACATATATGTATCATATTTATATATGATATCTATTTCTATGTATATATTATTTATTTCTACTATATATACATATATATGTATAAATATATATATTATTCATTTATCTTCTCTGTCACTCAGCTATCACCCTAGTTTTAACCTTCATTATCTCTTATCTAAACTCTTCTAAGAGCCTTCTAACTGATCTCTCCTCACACTCTTGTGACTCTAATCTTCCCTCCAATCCACTAAATTGGCAAAGTAATTTTTTCTAAAGTACAATTCTAAATACGTCACACCACCACTCATTTAGTTCTTGTATATCCCTATCACTTTTAGGATTAAATATAATATCTTATTTCCTTCCATATACTTTGTTGTCAGTTATGTCCAAATCTTCATGACATCATTTGGAATTTTCTAGGCAAAGATTCTGGAGTGGCTTGCTATTTCTTTCTCCAGCTCATTTTTACAGATGAGAAAACTGAGGTAAATAGGGTAAAGTGATTTGCCCAGGGTCACATAGCTGGCAAGTATCTGAAGTCAGGTTTCAATTTATGTCCCTGACTTCAGATCTGGCATTCTATTCATTGCTCCACCTCAATTCTCCCCACTGCCCCCACCTCCCACCTCCCACCTCCCACCTCCCACCTACACCTCATTCCAGCTATATTGGCTTATTTACAATTCCTTCAACAAAACTCTCCATATCTTAGGTGCTCTCTCATAAATCTTCAAAACTAAGGATTCTAACTAAATTTTTGAGAGACAGAACCCACAGAGGGACCCAGTGAGGCAGTTCTCCTACTCAAGGTAACCTGGAAAAGAGCAGAAAGGCTCTGCTCCCCTGGTTGGAGGGGTGGCCTGCCAGAGTAAAAGAACTTCAGCCTCTTGGAGGCAGCCCCAGGGCAGCAGCAGGGGAGTTTCCTGGCCTGTGTCCTGGGGAGCACCAGGCACAACCTGGGGGAACAGCAGGGGGACCTCTGCCAGAGGGAGCATGTGGAGCCCAGCCCTCAGGGCACACAGCTAGCAATGTGGTCTTTCAGCAGCCCAGACCCAGGAAACATAAGCAGGTGGAGCCTATAAGCAGGAGCCCCCAGGGCATGAGCACATTGAACCTAGGGAGGGGAGTGCAGAGAGACCAAGGAGCTCTACCCCTGGAACAGGAGGCTGGGGTGCTGACCACATTCAGATCCTGATCACAGTCTAGGCACCCCCACAGAACAGCAGGGGCCCCTGCCACCTCAGCCCCATGGCAGAGGGGGGCGCATATGGTCTTTCACAGACCAGTGTGGGGAAAAAGAGCAAGCAGAGAAACAAGAGGAAAACCATTGAGAAATATTTTGCCTGTGAGCCCAAGAAGTATCAAAACACTCAGTCTGAAGATGAGGAAGCACAAGTTCCTGCATCTAAAGACTCCAAGAAAAGCAGAAATTGGGCTCAGGCCATGACAGAGCTCAAAAAAGACTTTGAAAATCAAATGAGGGAGTTAGAAGAAAAACTGGGAAAAGAAATGAGAGAGATGCAGGAAAAACATGAAAATGAAGTCAGCAGCTTAGGCTAGGAAATCCAAAAAATGCTAAAGAAAAATAGCATGCTAAAAACCAGTTTAGGTCAAATGGATAAAACAGTTCAAAAAGTTATTGAGAAGAATGCTTTAAAAAGCAGAATGGGCCAGATGGAAAAAGAGATAAGAAAGCTCTCTGAGGAAAACAAATCCTTCAGACGAATAGAACTCAGGGAGATTGATGAATTTACTAAAAATCAGAACTCAATACTTCAAAACCAAAAGAATGAAAAATTAGAAGCAAATGTGACACATCTCATTGAAAAAAATTGCTGATATGGAAAACACATTTAGGAAAGATAATTTAAAAATTATTAGAATACCTGAAAGTCATGATCAGGAAAAGAGCCTTGACATCATCTTCAATTACTACAGGAAAATTGCCCTGGTATCATAGAAGCAGAGGGAAAAATAGAAATTGAGAGAATCCACTGATCCCCCCAAGAAAGAGATCCCATAAAACAACCTCTAGGAATATTATAGCCAAGTTCCAGAACTCCCAAGTCAAAGAGAAAATATTACAAGCAGCCAGAAGGACACAATTCAAATATCGTGGAGCTGCAGTCAGGATCACACAGGACTTAGCAGCAACTACATTAAAAGCTCTTAGGGCTTGGAATATAATATACCGAAGGCAAAAGAGCTTAGAATGCAACCGAGAATCAACTACCCTGCAAAACTGAATGTCCTCTTCCAGGGAAGAAGATGGACTTTCAATGAACCAGGGGAATTTCAAATGTTCCTGTTGGAATGGCCAGAGCTGAACAGAAGGTTTGGCCTTCAAATACAGGACTCAGGTAAAGCTTAGAGATTGGAGGAGAAGGGGAAAATATGAGGGACTTAATGAGGATGAACTGCATATATTCCTGTATAGAAAAATGACACTGATAATACTCATATGAACCTTCTCAATTAACAGAGCAGGTAGAAAGAGCTTTTATAGATGAAGCAGAGGAGAAAGCTGAATTTGAAGATAAAATATGGTGTAAAAATGGAGTCAATAGAACAAAGGGAAATGTAATGGGAGAAAGCAAAAAAGGAGAGGGGGAATAGGCCACGATACTTCATATAATAAGATTTTTCTTTATTACAATGAGCTATTGCAATGATATGGAAAGGGGGGAAGGCAAGGGAGAATGAGGGAATCTTCGCTCACATCAGAGGTGGCTAGGAGAGGAAACAGCATATATACTCAATGGGGTATAGGCATCTGGAGTAAGAAGGAGAGGGGGAGGGCAAGGGGAAGGGGTGGGGATGTGAATGAAGGAGGAGAGGATGGACCACGGTGGGAGAGTGGTCAGATATAACACATTTTCTTTTTTACTTCTTGCAAGGGGCTGGGATTGGATGGCCTGTCTGGGACCATAGGGCCAGGTGGATGCTGGGCCTAAGGGGTGGTAGGAGGGCTCGGGGCCTCTTGGCCCCAGGGCCAGGGATCTGTCTGCTGGACCACTCAGCTACCCTACAACAGAGTCAGAGTGAAAGGAGAGAGAAAATATAGCACCTGGTAGTGGAGAAATACGAAAGGAGGGAGTTGCGATCAGCAACGGAAACTGTGGAAAAATATGGAAGTAACTTTTGTGATGGAGTTATCATAAAGAATGTGATCCACCCACGACAAAGTTGGTGGGGTTGGAACACAGACTGAAGCACATTTTTTATTATTATTATTTTGGGGGGGTGCAGGGAAAATGGGGTTGGGTGGACTGCCTGGGGCCACACAGCAAGGTGATCATTGGGTGTCTGAGGCCGCATTCGGACCTGGGTGCTCCTGGATCAAGGGCCAGTGCTCTGTCTGCCACCCAGCCGCCCCTACTGTTATTACTATTTTATTTTATTTTAGGTCTTTTTTTTTTTTTTTTTTTTTTGGTTTGTGCAGGGCAGTGGGGTTGGGGTGGCTTGCATGTCACACAGCTGGGTGATTGTTGGGTGTACAGGGCCGGATATGGGCTTGGGTGCTCCTGGCTCCAGGGCTGGTGCTCCATTCACTGTGCCACCTGGCCATACCTACAATTATTACTATTATTTTTTTATTTTAATTTAAATTTTTATTCTCTCCCCTTTACTTTATCGCTCAAGTGAGTCTATATTTTTTTTTGGGGGGGAGGAGGTATTTTGTTTACTCTTAAACAAGAATATTTTATTAATATATAAAAATATTGTTTGTACAAAATGATAATAAATAAATATTAAATAAAATTTAAAAATAATAAAAATAAAATGTTTGGGAATTGAAAAAATAAATAAAAAAAGAACTTTAAAAAAAAGACAACTGAAATCTCACTCTTCCCAGTTTTCCCTACCCCCTTGCTACTTTCCCATTTTAGATCACCATCATCTACTCTGTGTGTTCTCTTTATATCCTGTCTCCTTCATTGGAATGTACATTCTGTACAATAGGGATTGTTTATTTTTCACTTTCTTTGTATCTTCAATGCTTAGCAATTACCTGATATTGATTAATAAGTTATTTAAATAGATTAATAAATTAAAGGTAAATAACAAATACTTATTAACTTAGTAAGTTATATACATATATAAGTAATATAGAACAAAAACAAAATAAATACACATAGTTGAGGAAAGTGTGGGGAGCTAGGTGCTTCAGTGGATAGAGTGGTAGACCTGGAGTCAGAAAGACTCATCTTCTGAGTTCAAATTCAGTTTCAGATGTTAGCTGTGTGACCCTGAATAAGTCACTTAACCCTGCTTGCCTCAGTTTCCTCATCTGTAAAATGACCTGGTTAAACAAATGGCAGACCAGTATCTTTGCCAAGAGACATCATAAAGAGTTGAACACAACTAAGGATAACAAGTTGAGAGAGAGGTAGGCACGAGCAGTCTGGAGTTTAGGAAAACCTTTATGTTGACGATTTCTAAAGAATATCAAAGGATCCTATGAGGTGCAGAACAGGAAGTTCTAGACCCTAGAAAGTAATCAAGGAAGGTGCTGTGTTAAAAATATAGAGGTCAGCAAGAAATCCAATTTGGCAAGGCTTAGGGTGCAGGAAGAGGAGTAATGTTTAATTGGTCTGGAGAAGTTGGTTGGAGTCTAGTTGTGAGGGCTTTAAAAGAATTTATAGTTTATAAGAGACAATAGGGACACATTGGATTTTATTTAGTTGTAAATGCTATACTCATACCTGTTCTTAAAGGAAATCACTTTGACTGAGGTGTAGGTGATGAATTGGAATAGAGAGGGATTTGAGGAAGATATTAATTAGGGGGTAATTGCCTCTGTAGGAAAAAGAAGTAGAGACCTCACAACAGTTGATGGATGGAGTTCAGGGGGAGGGGAGAAGGCCAAAGAAATTTTGGTGTTCATTGGTTGCAGATCCTGCTGAGATATATGAACAAATTTTTTAATTATGATGGATCCTAATAAACCAACAGCCAAGAATAAGGTAGGATACATGACTTAGAAGAACCAAGAAGTGTTTGAAGTTAGTAGCTAGGTCAGATATAGATTAAAGGCTGCTATCTAAGCCCTATTAATGAACTGGGAGCTGGGTTGGACCTTCAAGGAAACAAACTGTCATAATCAAGCAGAAATAGAATTTGCAAACAGATTTTGGGTTGGGAATAGCACAGGGATCCCAGACTTGGAGGAGGAGATCATGAAAGCCTACCCTCCACAAATCTGGTCATATAGTCTCCAGAGAGGAGAGGGACCCATATACCCATTTGGGTCAGGAGGAAAGGAATGTAGATTCACTAGAAGGAGAGTGCCTCTTAAAATCTAACTAGTGGTGCAGTGGATAGAGCACTCGCCTTGGATTCAGGAGGATGGGAGCTCAAATCTGGCCTTAGACACTTGTCACTTATTAGGTGTGTGACCTTGGGCAAGTCACTTAACTCTGACTGCCCCACATCTAGGATAATCTCTGGTCATCCTGATTCATATCTGACCACTGGGCCCAGATAGCTCCAGGGGGGAAAGTGAGGCTGATGACTTAGCAGAGCATCCCCTAACTCAAATCCAATTCACCTGCTTGTCATTGTATCAACTCACTAATGTCATGGTCCTCTTCAGAAATGAAGGAAAACATCATTATTATTATTCTAACTAGATTGGGAGTTTGTTTCAGACAGACAGAGAGAAAGGACAAGTCTATGCAAGAAGAGAAAGGGAATTTGAAGTCGTGATAATTGGAGGAGTGAAGAGACTAAAGATTTAGTTGGCTACTTTCTAAATAGGGCAGGAAATCTTAACCCAGGGAGAAAGATTTTAGATGGTCAGATTGGGAACTCAGAAGAAAATGGCATCACTTCCCCAAGTTCATGGCCAAGAAAGATGGGAAGCATTATAATTCTTTGCAAGCAAGAAGCATAGGAGAATTGGTGGTGGCATATTAAGTCTTCTACTTACTACAGGGTCAGCTGTCCCTTACTTTTTTTTTCAGGGTCAAAGAAACAGGTTCTGGAAGGGCTGAGCTACATAATAATCTGGCCAAACTGAATTTATTAGCTAGAAATCAAGCTTTGACATGAGTGGATTGGACTGACTCAGAGAAGGAAACCAAGAAAAAAGAGGTACCAGTCAGGCAAGAGAGGGAGCATTGAAGATGAATGCCCAATTTCTGGCACATTTTGCATGTAGGATCAGGATTAACTGATGAAAACTTTTAAATTGGAAATTTTCCCTTTCTTCGTTATTTTAATCCCTTGTATGTTTCCTTATAGTGCTTAGTAATAAGACCTTTAAAAAAAATCTGTAGAAGGATTGAGTTGTTTCCAGGGAACAGAACAAGGAAAAAAGGAAAAGTGATACACCCTTTCCAAAAAAGTTATCCTGGTTAGCTAAACTTAGTATGAAGAGGAAAAAAGAGAGGTCATCATTCCTTGCTAGTGGAAAAAAGTAGGGTTTTGGAGCACAGTACGGCCCTGGTACCACATTTGTGAAACAATGATTATGAGACATGTTTATATAAACAAATATGTATACATATATATTACATACATAGAGACAGGGATAGAGAAATAGAATCTAGCGTAGTGAAAGAGCTAATTAAACACCAAAATAAATATTTATAGCCAAGTACAATGCAGAATGTACATTGAACATACATATTTTTCCTCTTTTTTTTTTTTTGAGAGAGAGTATGACTAGAAAGACTTGATAGGCAGGGAGAAAGTTTGTAATTCAAACTGTCTGGGGACCTATTCCCTCTCCAAGGGAACAGCATCATGAGCTACAGAGTATCAGTCCTAAGAAATCTGTTCATCTTTAGAATGAAGACCTTTTTTGTTGGTTTTTCAGTCATAGTAAAAAGAGAAGTAGTAAGAACTCCAGGGCATGATACCATCATATCTTAGGGAACTTCCCTTGAGTAGTCAAATCCTATTCTACTTCCCAAAGGCTACTATTCCTCAAAAGAAGATTATTTTTTGACCAATTTTATTTTCAACTTACTGACACTTCTCTATAGCATTGTAGCTGAATTTTCCACTTTCCTCATATTAATGATTAATTTGTATCTATGCTATCATTGTAGCATAATCTTTTGAATCTCAAATGTTTGACAGTCTCTTTGCTCCAGGAATATGAAAAAAAGAGGCAATTCTATATAGACTAGTGGTCTTGTCTTCCCCTTTAGAATGGAAGTTCCTTTGGGACAGGGAATATTTTTACCTTTTTTGTACTGCCCACAATTACTAACCTGGGATATAGTAAGAATTTATTAATGTTTGTTAATTGATGGATTGAATTCTTAGTAGCATATGGCATATGTTAAAGGTTTTAAGTTTTTTCTTTCTTTTTCTTTTTTAACTTTAAAGCACTGTACAAGTGTAGAGAATTATTATTGCATTACAACTGAGTTACAGAATCAGAATCTCCTAGTGGGGTGTGAATTGGTTTCATCTCTTTTCTATATATAAATGTCCTCTCCAACATCCCCAGCTAATGGTTAAATGATAATGACAATATCTAGCATTTACATAATATTTTTGTGAGACAGTGTTATTTCATTTAATCTTCACAAAAATCTTCTGAGGGACGTGCCATTTAATTATCTTTATTTTACAAATGAGAAAACTGAGGTTGAGAAGCTAAGTGCCTCAGTTGTTTGTTATTGTTGTTTTTGGTCATTCAGTCACATCAGACTCTTTTGTGATCTTGTAGACCATAGCACATCAAATACCACCCATGGAGTTCCCTTAACCAAGACATTGGAGTGGTTATTTCCTTCTCCAATGGATTAAGGCAAGCAGAGGTATGCCTTTGGGTAAGTGAATTGCCCAAGACTACACAGCTGTTAAAAATGTATGCAAAGTTGGAATCCAGGCCTTCCTAACTTCAGGTCCAACCCTCTTTCCACTACACTACCTTCTAACTTCTACTTGTATAGCTTTGTGCCTAGAAACTCATTACAGTGAGATGGTCCATTCTACTTTCTGACAATTCTTAATTTCTGGAACTTTTTAACTCATTGGACAGAAATTTACTGAGCTATAGAAATTCACATAGAAACTAAGAGGTATCTAGTATTTAGAGGAATTCAGTGACAACAAATTTTGTTAAAAACCAGTATTTCATAGTGGAATCATTCCTATTTTATATTTTAAAAATGATTTTCATTTATTGGATATTTTTATAAAGTAGTGATCATTTTATTAAGTTATCTTTACCTTATCTTCTTTAAGCTAAATTTCACAGTTCCTTTACCCTTCCTTAGAATATCTGCTTTTTATTCTCTGGATGTCTGTTGCTTATTCTATACCCTTTTCTATTTCTGCGGATACTTTTAAAAGTCTGATGATCTGGTGCAGGTAGGTGGTGCAGTGGATGGAGCACCAGACTTGGAGTCAGAAGGACCTGAGTTCAAATCTGAGTTCAGACACTTAATAATTATCTAGCTATGTGATCTTGGGCACATCACTTTAACCCCATTGCCTTGCAGAAAAAGTAAAAAAAAAGTTTGATGTTCCAAACCTGGAGATACTAATGCAACAAGAATCTGACAAATGTTTATCTCAGCAGGGTTACCTCCTGACCCTTTTGGCCCTTCTTGTTTGGATGGGTCTCTGCATCATAAATACAGAATCAGAGGATCTGAAACTGGAAAGGGATCACTTTCTCCAAACCACTCAGTCCACGAGTGAGGAAACTTAGGCTCAGGAAGTTTCAAGTTTGACTATCTATTTGGAGCTGGAGATTTATCATATCCAATTTTATTTAAATATATATGAAATATAATTGAGTGTCAAAAGATAAACTTAAACAAACCAAAACAAGTGAAAATGTTGAAGAACAATTGCATTCAAATCATAAGGGACCACTTTAAAACTCAAAACAAAACAAGGAAAAAACATTTCAAAACAAATCAAAATTCTTATTCGTTTTGCAATATGAATTCTATCCCTACATTTGACCTGAAGTGGAAACTACCAATGGGAAATCTTCATTTCTGCTAATAAAGATAAAAAAATATTGAACAACATGGTTATTTTAGAAGTAATTCACATATTTTTTGGTAGGTGTTTTAAGAGGCAGGCTGCTGTTCATATTTGTTCAATAAAATCATGGTAAGTTCCTCACTTTTTTTCCTACTTTACTTTCACTTGAAGAGGGAAAGGAGGAGGATGCTCCTGCATGATTTCTGAGACCTAAAGGACCATTCTCTATATAGCTTAAGCACTAGTATTGCTCTGTCATCAAATTGTTCATAAGATCCTGGTCATGATGTCCTAGGATCTTTGTAGTTCAGTCATTTCAGTTGTGTTTGATTCGTTGTGACTATTTGGGATTTTCTTGGCAAAGATACTGGAGTGACTTGTCATTTCCTTCTCCAGATCATTTTACAGATGAGGAAACTGAGACAAATAGGGTAAAGTGATTTGCTCAGGGTCACACAGGTGGTAAGTGTCTGAGGTTGGATTTGAACGAAGGTCTCCTTGACTAGTTCCAGGGAACTAGTAGCTCAGATTCCTATGATCATAATTTTAGAGATGGAAAGGACCTTAGAGACAATGTAGTCCTACCCTATCATTTGAAAGATGAGGAAAGTGTGGCCACAAAAGGTTAAACCCAAGAATATTTTAGTGACAAAGGAAGGATGTGAACCCAAATCCTTGGATTCTAAATCTAAGGCACTTTTCCACCAAACTGTATAAAATTACAAAATACAAATTCATTGCCAAAATACTCAGTCATCTGAGAACACCAACCTTTGTTGACCCTAGATCTCATTATTATTTGTTCTGGTGTCATACTTAATTGTTTATTACTGAGAATTATCTTTTAAAGAGAAATAAAAAGATACTGAGAGAGATTTAAAAATAAAGTTTCATAAGCTATTGACCTGGGTATGTCAAACTGGGAAATATCTTACCTGGAGAAGTTGAGAAAATGAACATGACGAGTGAATAAATAGGGCTGTTCTGCAGTACTTATATTTTTAATCAATTCCATCTGAAACAAGAAAAAGAAAAGTGGTATTAAATAGAATTAAATTAACCAAGCCAAAGGATGTTATTTGCTTGGCATACTTTTTATGCACACTCTTACCTCTTGGACCAAGTCAGCAGATTTATATTTTGAAAAACATTAGCAAATTTGAAATCTGTTTGCTACAGTATTAATACATTATCCTAAGAGTTTATGATCCCATGTCTAATTCAGTCAACTACTACCATGCAAACAATGTGGCAGATTAGTTGATTGGAATAAGCTAATAAACATGTTGTATTGAAATGTAAGTGAAGATAGAACCTTGATCTCCCGGTTAAACCTAAATCTAGACAAGATGTTATTTCTGATTTTATTCTTCTATAAAGATAAGTTATTGAGATTTGCAAGAATATTTGAAGGTAGTTGTCTGTGGATTTTTAAAACATGCAAATAAAACGATGTGATTCTTTGTGATTTTTCTCCTTGGGCTCTAACCATTTATAGGAAAAATATTTTATGAAGTGGATTCAAAACTCCCAAACCTCTTGAGGTTAACCAGGTCATGTCTTATCTGGTCTGCTCTAAATTATAAATCATGCTAGTTTATTGGGTGGCCATTGAGTTATTTAAACTTTATTCTTCATAACTGCAAATAACAAAATGGAAAGGTATTTCATGAGAGTGTAAATCTCTGACATTTACAGTCTTCTGGAACATGTGAGGGTCCAAAAAGCGTTAAATGAAATCTGTAAAAAATTCCAGGCATTCTTTTTTATTCTCTGACTTCCTGATTTCTGCTCTTCGTGTATTTTCAAATTGACCTCATGAAAAATATACAAACTAGATTTTTTTTAAAAAACAAAAAGAAAATTGTCACCGTGACATTTGACATTCAGTGTTTAATAATACCATACAAGTTGGGATACCATGAATTCATAAAGAAATGATAAAATATGCATAAAATGTGAAGAAGTTATAACATCTAAGTTTTCCTTATCATTACATCTATTTTAAACAGTAGATATTTGTTGCATATACTCTTAATTGACATGTGCCCTTATATATTTGTTTGGATAAATACTGTTTGTTTGCCTAAATATTTGTAACAGGGGGCCCACCAGGATCTCCTTGGCTCACTGGCTTCTTAGGAAGGAACAAGAACATGCAGCAAATAGGAGGATCTGGGAAATAGATGTTAAACCCTCTCAATCCTGCTGGCTAAAATCATGAAGATTAGTTCCTGACTAATCCCTTGTCACAAATATAAATTAAACTGAATGTCATCATCAAATATTTATGATGTGCCTCTCAACTTGAAGGTGACTGAAGGCAGTCTAATTTTCTTTTTGTAGAAAAGGTATGAAATCACAGGGAAAAGGCCTAAACTATTGTGTGCCTTATTCTTTATACTCTCTATATTCTTCACTTATTTTTTATGCTCTTAAAGCTTTGGTTTTACCCTTTGTTTTTCTTGGGTATTGATACAATCCTAAAAAAAAGGGATAATTTGAGGTATGATTTGTTTGGGAATTTAGGTGCAAATGTTTCATTACATGGGGTGGGCAACTCCAGGTCCCTAATGGTAACTGTTCTGTAACTTAGAGTTTTAGGTAGTTGTTACTAAATATTGAAAATAGATATATCTCTAATGCTTATATTTACTGTATTATAACATAGGAATTGGGGGTTATTTTATATTTAGATAAGTAACCTTTGACATAGTCATATACATATATATATATATATATATATATATATATATATATATATATATATCTATATACATATATACACATATCTCCAGGTCTTCCTGATTCCCTTCAGTATGCCACACTGATTCTTAGAAATGAGTCATATATGATTTATCTTTAAGATTTTAAATATAGAAAATAGCTGTTTTTTCAAGGGATATATGTGTGGTTCTTTAATAGATTCTAAATTATTCTTATCCACATGTTTGTAATCTATACATTAGTCAAATGTTAGAAAGGTTTCCACTAGTAAATAAAAACAAATATATAAGGATACATGCCAATTAGATTATTTGCAACAAATATCTATTGCTTAAATGTGACAGATCAGAAGAGTCGGGATAAAGTTGCTACAGGTATGCAGGAGAATGAAGTGGAAAAAAACCTCAGAAGAAAAATGGTTTCTCTGATAGTTTTCAACATCATTTACTATTTTCTCCAAACAAATGTCACAGTACAAAGCCTTTTGGAAGAACAGTGGTGGTTGGCTTTGTAGAATAGTGTCATAATGTTCATAAAGCTGTCTTCTTCCAAAGAGAAATGGATTCAAGTTGGCAATGTACAGTTCTCTCCAGCTAAATCTCTAAACTGAGTACAAAGGAGAGATCTATTTCTAATGCCGATTTTTATTGCAGCATTTCAGAAGGATAAAGGAGTTTTAGGCATCATATATTTTGATTCTGACACATCAAATGCATTTTAGTATTGCACCATTAAATAATATCTTTATGGTGTTGATTGAATTGAAAATGTCTATAAACAGGGTTTAGTGCATTGTATTCTGAATATCTTTTAATTTCCCTTCAGTCTCTTTGTGCCAGGCTGTCCCCCATCTTCTTACAATTTCTCTGAGCCCCAAATGCCACTCCCCTAAGTTGCTTCTCTTATTCTCCTCCTCCTTGGTTCCAGATACTTGTATACTGACTTATTCTTACTGAAGGCAACCGCAGCAATGATTACATGTCCCACAGAAACTACTACTGGTCCCACTCTGTGCCTTCATATATTAATCACAGTCCTCTCTCTCCTTCCCTGAGACTTATCATATAGTCATTTAATTAAAGTAGTTTTTGGTATTTTAGCATAAAAAGTGAACCATGCTTGGAAAATGCTAATCATAGACAGAATGAAAAGATTTTGAATTTTTAGCCTTTATATAGGATTTGAACTCCATCTTCTTGAATTCCAAGCCTTGCCCTCTTATCTCAAAGCACTTCACTTATAATTAAAAGACCAAAATTCAAATTCTAGTTCTGCCACTTACCAAGTCTTATGCTGTTGGGGGGATTTGGTTTCTTCTCCTCTGAAATGAGGAGAGTAATACCTACACTATTCAGATCAAATTAGATAATATGTATAAAGTAATTTGTCAGTTAGAAAATGATTTTATAAATCATTACCATAAATATGAAATTAGGTTGTCACATTCCACTAGCTAGGTAAAAATTAAAGTAGAGAGATGAAGTAATTAATCACATAATTGAAGATTTTCTCTGAAAATAATCCCCAAAGCTCTTTTCCCTGAAATATGCTAATAATTAAGTCCATGGTAGTCACTTGAAACTGGGATTTCCTAAATAACAGCCTTAATTCTTTTTATAATTTTGTAGAAGGAACTTTCTAAAGAGGAAATTCCCTTAATCAGTGCAGGTTTGGCTTCTTCTCTGTATCTCTAGTTTTACAGCTATAGTAAATTACAAAGGTGAGATTTGAACCCCAGTCTTTTTGGCTCTGAGGATACCTCTCTATCAATCATACCATAATACATCTCATTCTCTTTATAATGAAGATTTTAAAAAGGTGTTATAGTTAAAATAGAGAAAGAAATAAGTAGAAGAAAAGAAAAAAAATTCTTGGTGAGAAACCTCATTAAGAGAACAAGACATTTCAAATAAAATTTTGAGTCTTCTGGTTGCTCATGAAAGACAGGATGATGCAATTTAGCTAAAGGAAGATGTCAAAGAACAGAACATCTGAAATTCATCAGGAGAATGGGAAATGATAGCAAATAGGGTTTTACAATGGAAAGAAAAAATTACATTAATGTGAATTCTCATCATGTGTTTCATACCTTTACTCTCAGTCTCATGAGTCAGTAGCTGTATTAGTCCAATAGTCATTTGGAAAGTTCTGTATGCTCCCCCCATTCCCTAGGGAGGACTATTTTGGGATTACTCCTGGCAATAATGACAATTGTCCTCCTCTAGGCTGAATTCTTGTTCCACAAGCAGGCAACTTGGTACTCTGTAATTCTGTGAAAGAGCTTAGATAAAAGGAAGGGTACATATTTTTTTTTTAAAGGACATTAAAGATGTGTAGAGGACAACTTCTAAGAGAGTTCAGAGTTGATCCTTCAACTTCATTAAATTAAAAGAAAGGGTAGAGGCAGGTCAGAAAACTGAGATTTGGACTTTACCACTTGCTAGTTATGAGTCAGATCCTAAATTAATTCTCCTAACTCTCATTTATGAAATTATGTTGAAAAAAAGAAAATTAACATTATAAAAGTAAGATAAAAATATGATGAAATGTTTTATAAAATTAAAAATATTATTTATCTATGAGAATTCCATCCCCATTCAATATAGGCAGAACTCACAATCCAAGTTTACATTTATTTGCACAGTAGCAGCAAAAAAGTCAACCTGTAGTTAGCAAGAATGTACCACTAGGTGGCGCAGTGAATTGGGTAAAGCCTCAATGCAGAGGCTTTTCAGATTGAAATAAACTTTGAGTCAAGAGAATCACTTTTACAGAGATGATCAGAAGAAATAAAAGTTTTATTCTTTCATGACATTAATTTTTTAATATTTCCTTGTATTCATCCTACCCATAGTATCAAAAAAAAATCAGAATTGGAAGATACCTCACAACCATCTACTTCAGGACACACATGAATAGCCATCTCCTCTACAACATCTTTACTCTGAGACCCTCTAGTGAAGTAGAACACAATCCCTCCAAAAACATCCCATTCTACTTTGCAAAATTCCTAAGTATAGAATGAGAGAGCCTAAATCTGCCAGAAGTCTACACAGTCATGGGCAAATCATCTTCCTCTTTGGATTACGTTTATTCATCTCCAAAAGGAGGGTGTTGGAATAGATTGTCACCATGTTCCTTCCTAGGTCTAAAATGTTTTAGGTTTCAAGCTAAAATTTGCCTCTCCACTCATTGCTATTAGCTCCTTCTTCCTACCAGTAAACAGTTATTTTTGAGGTTTTTTCAACACAACAGTTTATACTGATTTATTCATACCCTCTTGCCCATTTATTTGTGATCAAGGAAATGAACAACTAACTAATGCTTATAGCCATAGAAAAAGGAAAAAAATGCCTCTTTGAGCTGTCATGAGGAAAGTGCCTTGTAAACCTTAAAGCATATATGAATTTGAGTTATTATGAATATCATTAATAGTAATAAAATGAACTGGCTCATAAGAATGGAATCTGGCACTTCATTAGCATAGTAAACCAATCAATTGAACTAACTATAAAGTCGCATGGGTACAATTCAATTTCATTAGAACAATAAGTCCTTTTTATGTTTTATTAAAAGCATGATTTTTAAGATGATAGAATCACATATCTGGAACCAGTGATTATCTCAAAGGCTATCTAGTTCAGACATTTCATTTTACTAATTAGGAAACTGAGGCTTAAGTGATCTTCCAAAGTCATAAAAATAGTAAGTTTTTATATCAGAAGCAGTTCTTCTCTGTGAGACCAAACACAAGTCTAATCCTCCTTTTCTGAGATAGCCTTAATAGCCCCTGGTGTGTTCCTCCAAATTCTTTTCTTTCCCAGAATAAGCACAACCAGTTCTTTATGTGGCACAGTTTTCACTATCTTGGTTACCTTCAAATGGGGACTTTGCATTTGATGATCCAAGTTAGAGATTTTTAGGGTCTTAAACAATAATAAGCAAATGTTTGGAAGATAAGGTTGGGAGTGAACACTAGAAACCACCATAAAATTCTCTTTCCTTTTCATATTGTCCTTTATTAAACCCTGTCCTCTGGCATGCTGAACAAATATTTGATGTCATGGACAACAAAATAAAAATAGTGCCTAGTTCATTGCATTTTAAATTTTAACTAAAATTTGAGTCTATAGCATTAGTGAGAGAATATAGCTCAGTCAGATATTTCATTCAAAACATTTGATTTCTTCTAGATCCATTGGCAAACTAGTCTAGTATTGTCTTACTGTTATATTACATCTTTTCCACTTCTCTATGATTAATCAAATTGTAGTCATCTTGCAAAATGCTGATAAATATGAACTTCTTCCCTAAAGCACTCCAGCTGCCTGGATACCTAAGGCCAGTGATAACCGATATGAACTCATTCCTCCAGATAACCATCCCTTCCCCTGCCAATGATTTTGAGACTTCTGTTCTCATTATACAAATCTAGTTCCTCCATCTCCTAATACCCATTTTGTTATTCCCATCCAACTTTACCCAACCCTCTCAATGATCCTTGCTCAAGTTACCCACACCTTCCACTGTGCTCACTGGAATAACTCATTGGATAACTAATGTGCTTTATCTTAAATCTCTTCTCTTCTCAATACTTCCATTTTGTATCATTGAGACCTGACTCCCTTCTGATGACAGCTTTCTCCATTATCCTTTCTAACAACAAACAGTTGTATTATTGCAAGTACTCACTGGTTATAGTGTATGAATCAGAATATATCTTGCTTCCCCTGGCTACTTTCATACTTTGATCACCTCAGTGGCCTTTACTTTTTTGAAATTCATCCAGGGGGACTCCTCCAAGATGGCAGAGAGAAGACAGGCACAGTTCTAAAATTTCCTGATCTTTCCTCATATGTGATATGAAACAAACCTCTTAACAGAAATACGATCAACAAAAGCCAGGAGAAAGAACATCTACCTCAGGATTTGTCTTCTGCAGTCATGGGTGAGTTCAGGCACAGAAGGCAGATCAGCTACAGATCAGCCTGATTAGCAGTGGTGTTGGAGCCTGGGAGCTTAAGGCCCTGAGAACCAGACCTGCTTGATCAGCAGTGGGGCTAGAGCCTGGTTGACTGCGGGGGCTTGGGTCTGCTGGGGAGCAGAGGCATTGGTGTTGGTGCTGACTATCTAGAGCATGCTGACAGGGCTGGGGGGAGAGTCCCAGTGTGGGATATGCAGACATCATCCCTGGGCTCCTCTGGTCCAGAGGAACTCTGAGTCCACACCTCCATTTTGGCTGAAGCCTCTTCCCAGAACAATTACAGACTTTCTGCTCCAGGCACAAATGTGTGAGCAGCAGTTTACCTCGCAACTGACAATAGGTAGAGATGACCTCAGCCTAGGGTATAGTCCACTATTGATTGAAGATAAAAGTATTTAACAGCTTCAATCACTCCCTCTAGGCCAAGGGAGAGGACCTCAATCAAGGTCATAGACACTTTAGAGAAAGCAACCATAAACTCCCTACTGGCCAGCTGGAGAAATTGCACTCAGTGAGCAAATCCTCTAGCACCCACTACTGGCCAGCTGGAAATATTACACTCAGTGAGTAAAGCCTCTAGGGATCACAACAGCAAAACCTCTGTGAACCAGCCTCTCCCCAGCTAAGTATATCCTAAGGTCTTAGCAAAATGAAGAAAGGCCAGGGAAAGGTGGATCCATAGAAACATTCTTGGAAGGAAAAAAAAAAAACTAACTCAGAGAGACCTAGAACCTCTGAGGAGACTATAATCAGGTCTCCAGAAGAGAAAGACTTCCTTGAAGAAATAAGGAAAGAGTCTAAAAATCAATTGGAAAATTTGGGAAAAGAAACCCAAGAGAAGATTAACACCTTGCAACAAGAAAACAAATCACTGGAAAATACAGTTGGACAAATACAAAATGAGAATAATTCTCTCAGATCCTCAATTGGACAAATACAAAATGAGAATAGCTCTCTCAGATCCTCAATTGGAAAAATACCAAATGAGAATAATTCTCTCAGATCCTCAATTGGGGAAATGCAAAAAGAAAATAATTCTCTCAAAACATCAATTGGTCAAATGGAAAGTTCTCTCAAAAATAGAATTGACCAATTGGGAAAGGAGTTGCAAAAGGAAATGAAGAAAACTACTCTCTAAAAAAAAAAGAATGGAGTCTGCAGAAACTAATGACTTCATGAGACAGCAAGAGCCTGTTAAATAAAACCAAAAAAATAAAAGAAAATACCTCATCAGTAAAAGCCACTGACCTTGAGAAAAGATCAAGGAGGGACAACCTGAGAATTATAGTTCTTCCTGAAAACACTGAGGAGAAAAAAAAAACCTGGACTTAATATTACAGGATTTAGTCATGGAAAATTGCCCTGATATCATGGAACCAGGGGGAAAATAGTTATTGAAAGCATACATTAGGGGTGGCTAGGTGGTGCAGTGCCTAAAGCACCGACCCTGGAGTCAGGAGTACCTGGGTTCAAATCTGGTCTCAGACAATTAATAATTACCTAGGTGTATGGCCTTGGGCAAGCCACTTAACCCCATTGGCCTTGCCAAAAAAAGAAAAACTAATAAAAAAAAGAATACATCAATCCCCTCTGGAAAGAGACCCTAAAATGAAAACACCAAGGAATGTTGCGGCCCAATTCCAGAACTATCAGATAAAAGAGAAAATCCTGCAAGCAGCCAGAAAGAAACAATTTAAATACCAAGGAGCCACAGTAATGATTATACAGGACCTGGCTGTATCACCATTAAGTTATCGAAGGGCCTAGAATGAGATATTCCAAAGAGCAAGGGAGCTTGGAATGCAGCCAGAAATCCATTATCCGGCAAAGCTGAGCCTTCTTTTTCAGGGAAAATGATGAACGTTTAATGAAATGGAAGAATTCCAAAAATTCCTGATGAAAAGAACAGAGCTAAATAGAAAATTTGGACGTCAAACAGGAGGTTCAATAGATATGAAAAGGTTAAAAAAAAGGGGTGGGTAAAGGAAAACAAAACTGCTATACAATAAGTTAAAACTGTTTATATCCCAGCATGGGAAAAAGATTCTCATAACTCTTGAGAATTGTAACTCTAACAGAGAGAATATACCTAGCCTTGCAACAACTCATGACTTATCCATGAGACTGTTATCCAATGGGATGAAACTGGCTATAACCCTACTTGGGAGAAAGACTCTAATAGCTCTCAATGTAACTCTATTAGATAGGATATACTTAGTTAGAAGTGTTGGATACTCAAGAATTTTCTATGATTCAGATAGAATGATTTAAAAACAATTCCTCATTAAAAAGGGGGTCAGGAGGAGACAGGAGGATGGACGGGATTGAATGGGGTAAATCTCATTACATTAAAGAGGTTCAAAAGACCTATGCTAATAGAGAGGAAGAAGGGAGGAGATGAGAAACACCTGAATCTTCTTCTCATCAGACTTGGCTTGAAGTTAACTTACTCACACACTCAGTTAACTTGAAAACATCTTGCCTTTCAAGTATTAAAAGGGAAAAAGGGGAGGGGGGAATGGAGACAGCGAGGGAGAGAAAAGGAGAACTAACAGAAGAAAGGGAAGGGAAAAGGGAAAGGGGAAAGAAAGGGGATGGAGTAGATATAGGAGGACAAACACATTGAAGGGGGTGTATTCAGAAACAAAATACTGGGGAATATGGATAAAGGGAAAAAAGGGGGGAATACAAACAAAGGGAAGATAGCATGGAGGGCAATAAAGAGTTAGTAATTATAACTTTGAATGTGAATGGGATGAACTCTCCCTTAAAATATAAGCAAATAGCAGAGTGGACTAAAAACCAGAATCCTACAATATGCGGTGTACAAGAACGTCATTTGAAGCAGAGGGATACATATAGAGTAACAGTAATAGGTTGGAGCAAAATATATTTTAATTCAGCTGAAGTGAAAAAAGCAGGGGTAGCAATCCTTATCACAGACAAAGCAGCTGCAAAACTAGATCTCATTAAAATAGATAAAGAGGGAAACTATATCCTCCTAAGAGGTACCATAAACAATAAAGTAATCACTTCAATACTGAATATGTTTGCACCCAATGGGATAGCATCCAAATTCTTAGAGCAGAAGCTGAAAGAACTACAGGAAGACATAGCCAGCAAAACTCTACTAGTGGGAGACCTCAACATCCCACTCTCAGATCTTAATAAATGAATCATAAAAATAAACAAGAAAGAAGTTAAGGAGGTAAATAGATTGTTAGAAAAATTAGATATGATATACTTATGGAGGAAATTGAATGGGGATAGAAAGGAATATACCTTTTTCTCTGCAGTACATAGCACTTACAGAAAAATTGATCATGTACTAGGGCAGAAAAACCTAATGATCAACTGCAGAAAGGCAGAAATAGTGAATACATCTTTCTCAGATCACAATGCAATAAAAATCATATGCAATATTGGGCCAGGGAGATACAGACACATAACTAATTGGAAACTAAATAACCTCATTCTAAAGAATGAGTGGATCAAACAACAAATTATAGAAAGAATTAATGATTTTATCCTAGATAATGTCAATAAGGAACAACATACCAAAATCTATGAGATTCACTCAAAGTGGCTGTCAGGGGATATATTATATCTTTAAATGCTTACATGAATAAATTAGAGAAAGAGGAAATCAATGAACTAAATATGCAACTAAAAAATTAGAGAAAAAACAAATGAAAAACCCCCATTTAAATGCCAAATTAGAAATTCTAAAAATTAAAGGAGAAATTAATAAAACTGAAAGCAAAATCTATTGAATTAATAAATAAAACCAAGAGTTGGTTTTATGAAAAAACCAATAAAATTGATAAACCTCTAGTCAACTGAATAAACAAAAGAAGACCAAATTGCTAGGATCATAAATGAAAAAGGTGAACTTAACACCAATGAGGAGGAAATTAAAACATAAAGTAATAATTCAGATTTATTTTGCCCAACTCTATTCCAATAAATTTGATAATCTAAGTGAAATGGATGAATATTTAAAAAATATGTTTCCCAGGTTAAATTAAGAGGAGATTAAATACCTAAACAACCCTATCTTAGAAAAAGAAATTCAACAAACCATCATTGAACTCCCTAAGAAAAAAATCTCCAGGGCCTGATGGATTCACAAGTAAATTCTACCAAACATTTAAGGAAAAACTGGTTATAAATTCTTTGGAAAAACAGGGGAAGATGGAATTCTGCCTAACTCCTATGACACCAATATGGTGCTGATATCTAAACCAGGAAGAGTTAAAACAGAGAAAGAAAATTATAGACCCATCTCTCTGATGATTATAGATGCAAAAATCTTAAATCAAATCATGGCAAAATGATTACAACAAGTTATCACTAGGATAATACATCTTGACCAAGTAGGATTTATCCCAGGAATGTAGGATTTGTTCAATATTAGGAAAACTGTTAATATAATTAATTATATCAACAACAAACCTAACAGAAATTATATGATTATATCAATAGATTCTAGAAAAGATTTTGACAAAAGACATTAGAGAAGAAAAAGTAATTGAAGGAATTAGAATTGAGAAGGAAGAGACAAAATTCTTACTCTTTGCAGATGACATGATGGTATACTTAGAAAATCCAAAGAAATCATCCAAAAAACTACTGGAAACACTTAGCAAGTTTAGCAAAGTTGCAGGATATAAAATAAACCCTCATAAACCCTCAACTTTTCTATATATGACTAGCAAGATACAGCAGGAAGAGCTAGAAAGAGAAATCCCATTCAAAGTAACCTCAGACAATATAAAATACCTGAGAGTCTATTTGCCAAGCCAGACTCAGAAACTTTTTGAAAACAATTACAAAACACTTCTCACACAAATTAAATCAGATTTAAATAACTGGGCAAACATCAACTGTCATGCATAGGTCGAGCTAATATAATAAAAATGAAAATTCTACCAAAACTAAACTACCTGTTTAGTGCCCTACCAATCAAAATTCCAAAAAAAATACTTTAATAGGTTAGAAAAAGTTGTAAGTAAATTCATATGGAGAAATAAAGAGCGAAGAATTTCCAAAGATTCAATGAAAAAAGTACAAAAGAAGGTGGCTTAGCCATCCCTGATCTAAAATTGTATTATGAAGCATCAGTCATCAAAACTATCTGGTATTGGCTAAGAAGTAGAGTGGTGGACCAGTGGAATAGACAAGGTGCAATAGCAAGAAAGGATTATAGTAATCTGCTATTTGATAAATTTAGAATCCAGCTATTGGGATAAAAACTCTCTCTTTGATAAAAACTGCTGGGAAAATTGGAAGCTAGTATGAAAGAAACTTAGACCAACACCTCACATCATATACCAAGATAAGATCCAAATGAATATAGGATTTAGACATAAAAACAATACTATAAGCACACTAGAAGATCAAGGACTAGTTTACCTGTCAGATCTATGGAAAGGGAAGCAGTTTATGACTAAGAAAGAGATAGAGAACATTACTAAAAACAAACTAGATGATTTTGATTACATTAAATTTAAAAGCTTTAGCACAGACAAAATCACTGTGACCAAGATCAAAAGAAATGTAGTAAACTGGAAAACAATCTTTTTCAACTAATGTTTCTGACAAAGGAGTCATTTCTAAAATATTCAGAGAACTTATTCAAGTTTTTTTAAAAAAGCCATTCCCCAATTGACAAATGTTCAAAGGATATGCAAAGGCAATTTATATATGAGGAGATCAAAGTAATCTATAGTCATGTGAAAAATTGCTCTAAATCATTACTTATTAGAGAAATGCAAGTTAAAGCTTCTCTGAGGTACCACCTCACACCTCTCAGACTGGCCAGTGTGACCAGAAAGGATAATGATTATTGTTGGAAGGATTGTTGAAAATCTGGGACACTATTACATTGTTGGTGGAGCTGTGAATTCATCTAACCTTTCTGGAGAGAAATTTGGAACTACACCCAAAGGACAACAAAAATGTGCATACCCTTTGATCCAGCAATACCACTCCTGGGTCTATGCCCTGAAGACATGATGAAAAAGGGTAAAAACTTCACTTGTACAAAAATATTCATAGCAGCCCTGTTTGTGGTGGCAAAGAATTGGAAATCAAGTAAATATCCTTCAATTGGGGAATGGCTTAGGAAATTGTGGTATATGTATGTCATGGAAAACTATTGTTCTATTAGAAACCAGGAGGGATGGGAATTCATGGAAGCCTGGAGGGATCTGCATGAACTGATGCTGAGTTAGAGGAGCAGAACCAGAAAAACACTGTTTACCCTAACAGCAACATGGGGGCAATGATCAACCTTGATGGAATCACTCATTCCATCAATGCACTAATCAGAGCTGTCTGCAATGGAGAATACCATCTGTATCCAGAGAAAGAACTGTGGAGTTTGAACAAAGACCAAGGACTATTAACTTTAATTTAGGAAAAAAACTGATATCTTATTGTCTGATCTTGTTATCTCTTGTACTTTATGTTTCTTCCTTAAGGTTATGATTTCTCTCTCATCACATTCAATTTGGATCAATGTATACTTATGGAAACCATGTAAAGACTGGCAAACTGCCTTCTGTGGGGCATGGGGGGAGGGAAGTAAGATTGGGGAAAAATTGTAAAACTCAAAATAAAATAAAATCTTTAAGTACAAACAAAATAAAGTCATCCAGTACATATTTATCACCCTTTCAAGGTTCTGATCTCCAGAATTTTCTCCTCATTGAGTTTAGTGCCTAGTTCAAAGTATCCATCTCTCCCCTAAATCATAGTAGGTGACTTTATAGACACTGATACTTCCTCAAACAATCCTAACTTCCCAATTCAGCCTACCATACTCTTCTACCCTAGTTCCGTTACAGAGTAAGATAGTCATACCCTTGATCTTGCCATCATCTGCAAATGCACTACATTTATCTTCACAAATTCTGAAACTTATATGATCAGAATCTTCTCTCATTTTCTCTGCTTTACAGCCCCTTACTCTGATTTCATAATGGTGACCAGTCCTTCTACCTCACAATTTTTTACCAAACTATTACCTTTGCAGCAAGGCAATTCAATAGATAATGTTCTGGGTCTAGAGTCATGAGTTAAAATCTAGTCTCAGAAACTACCTAGTAACTGGGTAAGTCAATTTATCTCAACTTTACAGTAGGAATAATAATACTATGTACCTCCCAAAGTTATTGTGAGGATCAAATGAAATAATTTGCTAAATTCGAAGCTCATTACCTGGATTTTTAATAATTTCCTTGTTTACCTCATTTCCTTTGTTTTCTACATATCTTCCTTCCCATCTTGAATCCTTGGTGAACCAGATCTATTTTACAATTAGCTCTAGTCTTAATCTCCACAACGTCTTTACTTTTGCCCTGGCAAATCTTGGTCTTAGATGACTCACAATATCTGCTTCCTTTTGCTCCTAGTCACATGCCACCATACTGAGCTAGAGAAAAAAATCACAAAATTGTGTTGACTTGGTTTACTATAAGTTGATACTATATAATCTCAACTAGACTTTCATTGTGACAAAGCAATCCTCTTACACCTCCCTAAGTGATTCACTCTCCTACTTACTAAGTCCTTCTTTAAATCTTTTTATGCTTCCTCTAACCTCCTGGGCTCCCTCTCCTCACTGTATGGGTTGAGAATCTGCTCACTTTTCAATGAAAAGAAAAGATGTCATTCATTCATTAAAAGCTCCCCTTGCTCTCCTGTTCCTCATCTCACATCACTCAGAAGCCTTCATACTTCACCTGCTTCTCATATAGAGGTAGCCCTTCTCTTAATCTAGACAAACCCTCTACATGCACAAGTAATTTTGTTTTATTTCACCTTCTCTAGCAGAAAGCCTCTTCTATCACCCCCCCCTTCACTTACTTCCATTTCTCCCTGACTACTGGTTGCTTCCTTCCTGCTTACAGAAACACACTCATTTCTCCCCTATTCTCAAAAAAAGACCATTTGATTGATCAATCTCTACTAGCTTTTGTCTTATATCTCTTTCTTTTTTGATTAGATACATTAAGAAGATATTTTAAAATCATTGCCTTTGCTAGTTTTTCCCTTATTCTCCTCTTAATTGTGGGAAGCTTGGCTCCTGATCTCATTCAACTGAACTTGCTCTCCAAAGTTACTAATGATCTCTTCAATGCTCTTCAATGCCATATATAATGGACTTCTCTTCACCTTTTGCCACTTTCTTTTTTCTTTTCTTTAGGTTTTTGCAAGGCAAATGGGGTTAAGTGGCTTGCCCATGGCCACATAGCTAGGTAATTATTAAGTGTCTGAGACCGGATTTGAACCCAGGTACTCCTGACACCAAGGCCAGTGCTTTATCCACTACGCCACTAGCCACCCCCAACTTTTGCCACTTTCAATCACTCTCTTCTTCATATTTTCTTCTCTCTAGGATTTTGTTGACACTGTTCTGATTTTTGTCCTGCCTGTTCCTTCATAGTATCATTTACTAGATCTTCATCCAGATTAAACTCACTAACTGTGGGTGTCCCATAAACTTCTATTCTCAGACCTCTTCCTCTGAACTATTTTGCTTGTGAGCTCATCTCTTCCATGGGGTCAAGAATCATGTCTATATAGCTATGTTTATCTGGCACTGACTTTTCTCCTGACCTCTACTTTCATTCTTTCAACTATCTATTGGTCATCTCAAGCTGATCCAATATTTCCATAACTGAACTGAACATTTCCATAACTGAAGAGGATTGCTTTGTCACAATGAAAGTCTCATTGAGATTATATAGTATCAACTTATAGTAGAACAAGTCAACACAATTTTGTGATTTTTCTCTAGCTCAGTATAGTGGCATGTGACTAGGAACAAAAGGAAGCATATCTTTCCACCAAAACTCTCTCCTCTTCCAAACTTCCCTTTATTGGAGAGTAATTCCTGTCTTCTCAGTAATGTAGGCTCATAACATGGGTATCATCCTCGAACTTTTTTCTCTTTTACATACTCCATTCCAATCAGTCATCAAGTCTTTTCAATTCTCCTCATGTAACATTACTTATCTAAGAGAAGCCTATTTCTTTCTCCTGACAATGCCAGCACTCTGGTGCAGGGTACCATCACCTCCTGCCTGCACTATTTGTTTCATCTCCTTGCTTCATCTCTCTCTACTTCAGTCCATTCTCCATTTAGCTGTAAAACAGATCTTCCTAATTCACAATGAATGACGTGATCATGAAACTCCAATAGTTCCTTCCTAACTCCAAAAATAAATATAAAATCCTCTGTTTACCACTCAAAATTCTTCATACTGTGGCCCCCCCTCCTACCTTTCCTGTTGTCTTACACCTCATTCATATCCATGTACTCAGTGACATTGGTTTCTTGGTTTTCTTCACAAAAAGATACTCCATTTACTGACTAGGCATTTTCACTGGTTGTCTTCCATTTCTGAAACTTTCTTCCTTTCCATTTCTACCTCTTGCCCTTTCTGGGTTTCTTCATATCCTAACTAAAATTCCACCTTCTACAAGTAGCTTTTCCCCGTTCTTTTTTTTATGTTAAATCTTTCCTTCTGTTGATTCACCATTTGTGGGTATGCATATATATGAATTATGAATACTGTATGTCTACATATGTATGTCCATATGTATATATGCATAAATATAAATTGTTTAAACAGAGTAGCATAAAATTTGGCTATTTTCTCTCCCATTAGACTGGTGCTAGAAGAAGAGGAGGAACTGTTTTTTTTTTATTTTTTTCTTTTTCTTTTTTTTAAGCATAGCATCTAAACATAAGAACTTAATAAATGCATATTAGCTATCTTAGCTAAAGATGAGAAAGAACCCTGACTCCTTCCAAAAAAAGAGTATGGAAAAATTATGCTTATCTTCTTGGTCACAAGAAGACCATTGCAATAAAAATGAAAAAATAGAATCAATGAAACAGAAAGCTTGAATTATATAAAGATAATGAACAACTAAAAACTTACAATCAATGGAGATGACTGACAATATAATTCTCTGCAAAACTGGAAGGCAGTATGGCCAGATAAGATACATTATTATTAGCTCAAATACTCGCAATGGTGCATGACTTACTAGCAAGGTACTTTTCCAGCTGCCTCTCAGACATGTCTGATCCCCTTTTTATTTACAGAAGACCTTGTAAATCTATTGCATATCTATAAACAATAAATGCTTGCTAACTTGGCTTCATCTCTCTTACTTGATGAGATCTCTCCATTTTTCTTAACTCTTATAGCTCTTGCCTGTATAATTTATTTATCAACTATATATGTATAGACAATGATGTTTCCTGGCATATTGATGCTTTATTTCTTGAACTGTTATTTAACTTTCCTATCTTCCTAAAGAGCAAGGTCCTAGAGTACAAGGACAATGTCTTGTAGTCCTTGAATGATGCATATGGTGTCTCAAAGATTATCTTGTTCCTAAAAAGCACTCAGTTAATATTTGCTAGTTCCCTAAGAGTATCTCTGAAGGCTGAAAAATGAGTTCATGTCCACTGGGTTCCATCTTAACCTTCATCATAAGATTTCTATATAGGTTCAAGGATTTTGAAATAAGCAAGTCAAGGTTAAAAGTCCTGGATCATTAATCTTATTGATTTTTGTTATTTATATATAAAGTTACCAAATGATGATAAGATAGAATCATTGGCTAGAAGCCAGACAAGCTAATAGTCAGTGTTCAATAAAACTCATTGATCTTTTTCTGCCATGTACCATCTGCTATATGAAACATAAATCAAAATATCTGCTTTTAAAATATCTTCCTATATCATCAGAAAAGAGTAAGGACTAGTAAAGGACACATTTCCAGGTTGATAAGACACATGTCTAATATTGATTCTACTAGATTCTAATTGACTAATCTTAAAAAATCAGAGAGGATTACACATTTAAAAAATTCAGATTAAAAAAAATTTCTAATACCTATATCTTTCTACTCTGTTTCTTCTCTCTTCCTCTACTCATGGTGTCCCTACCAAGTTTATTTTGCCTTACACTTGCCAAATGTATTTTAACCTTACATTTTCCTTTTAGCATATGACCTCAAACTAGATATTCTTCAATCTCTTCCAACTCTTAGCATTAGACATTTCAGGTAAAAATTTCAATTTAAAGGTAAGGATAATATTTCAGACCTGTACTCTCTAGTGATCACATAATTTCAGTATATCCAAACTCAAATAGGTAGCTTGTTTGAAGAAAGGATTTCCTATTTTTTTCAGTTTTTAAACATAGTTGTAAATTTAAAAAATAGAATGAAAGAAAACCCAGACTGATCAAATTCATCCCTTTTTAATGATTGAGAATATCATTTTAAAAAACAAATCAAAACCCATCTAAAAGGTTGAACAATACAATTTACTACAATAATGTCAACTATACAAGTCAAGTAAGTTGTGAAGTGCTTGGGAATTTATTATTATTATAGGTACAAAAGGAGAGCACATATTTTCATTTGAGTTGGAGTTTCTAACTCCAATTGAGGTTTAGATATGGTAAAAGGCAGTGAGCCACCAAGGAACATAGACCATGCCAAAGACAAAAAGGGAACTCACAGAAACAAATGTGCAAATTCAAGAACCTAAATAGACATGTTCCACAGGTAAATTCCAAGAAAAGGGGAAGAAGGAGGCTCCCATTCTCCCTTGCCCCTCAACCAGAATTAGTTTAAAAGCATAAAAGAAAATATAGAGAATATAGAATGTAAATGCCTGAAGAAAAAACATCTCATTTATGCTTTTATATGTCCTTACAGAAATGCACAGAAGTCTCTGTTTCGCATGGTTCCTTATATATTCAATATATATATATATATATACATTCATTATATATTCATATATATGGTTCAAAAATATTTTTAAATGCCTACTATATGCAATGTGCTGTGCTAGGCAGCAATTAAATAAAATTAAACATTAAGAAAGTTAAAAATTAAAAATATAAGCAAATTCATTTAATTTGCAAATTAAAAAATGAATAATGATTGAGTAACAAATGGCATCTGCCTTCTGGAAGTCCAACATTTAGTAGATGAAGTACATCATGTTTAAAGATGACTAGGATAGCAAGCAAAATATGTTAAATAAATGAAAGCTGCCTCTCATCCCTTTTGAAATAATCTGAAATCAGAGATTAATTTTTTAAAATTGAATTTTATTCCTAAATTAAACTACTAAATCTAAGGGACTAGCTTGTTCATTTAATTGAGGACAATGATAAATGCAATGTAGTATTTTATCAGTTCAACTATTTAGATTTAAATATCCTGATTTTATTTCCTCCACCTTCTCTCCTGCTGTTATTTATTGTTCCCTAAAAAGTTTGTTGAAATACTTTCAATTAATCCCCTCTTCTCCTCAAAGGCAAGGATACTCAGCAAAGGGTCAAAATAATAATAGTTCACATTACTATAGCACTTACAAATTTACAAAGTGTTTTCTTAGTAACAATCCTGTGAGGTCAGTAATGCAAGTATTATGCTTCCCTTTTTATAGATTCTAGGGTTGCCAAGAAACAATGAAGACAGATAAAGTTCTGCGCTGTAAATTTATAGTGGATGAAATCAACATGATTTCACCAGTGAAAGTCGTCCAAAAACAGAGAAGGAATTAGATGGGTGGGATTATCCAGGGTTCATAGGCTTTTTGGGTCCTAAGATATAGAGATGGAAGAGACTTTAGAGGGTATCTAACCCAACCCCCTTATTTACAAATGAGGAACATGTGGCTCAAAGACATTATATGACTTGCCCAAAGTCACCTAGCTAGTAAATGACAAATACACACTTTGAACAGAGGTCCCCTGGCAAAAAATCCCTTATTTTTTTCTCTTTCCTGCACATTAGGAGCTTGGGAATGACAGAAGATTAGGGGAGTTTAGAGTGAGTAGTTTGTGATTGGAGTAATTGAGTATGAGAATCAAGACTGAGAATGGAGGGATGAAAGGCTAAAATGAAGGAGATGAGAAAGGAAAACAGAGGTCACAATGAGAATGAAGAATAGAACTGTGGGATTTAATGTACTGGAGGTGGTGCAGTTTTGTGTCATATTGACATAGAAGTTGTGACTAGACTGATGTTTTCTTGAATTGGAATAAAAAAACTACCAAAATGATTTTAGCTGCAGTTTTTAGTTAAGGATGAGACAACATCATTGGGAGAGATTAGAAGAGTCATTCACCCTGCTATGGAAATGACCCAGATTAATGTTAGATTTGTTCAAAAGTTATATTCAGATTGGTTCTCAGAACCACTTTGTCACCATTCATTCCCTTTACCTCTCATATTCAATTGCTCTTTTTCCACTGACTTCTTCCTAGGTACTAACAAATTAAGATCTCTTACAGCAAAGTTTATTCATATATTTATACATAAATGTATATAATGCACACACACATATAGATATATAAATATAAATACACATACATACAACATAGCAACAAACATACTAACTCTTTCTAGGAGTTTGTACATGAAGAAAAGAGAATTTAGAAAAAGAAATCAGAAAACACACACACATATGTATGTATATAAGCACATGCATATAAAATTCACATAGACACACAAATATATTATGGCATAAAATCAGTTTTTTTAGGAGTTTGTCTATAAAGAAAAGAGAATAATTGGAAAAACAAATTGGAAAATACACACACACATATACATATGTATATATGTAGGTGTGTGTATATATATATATATATATGTGTGTGTGTGTGTGTGTGTGTATGTACTTCTTGAAATGTTTTACAACCCTATGACAATAAACTTCTATCTTTATGTCCCTGTAGTTAGCAGTTACTGACCTGCTTTTTACTATTGTTAACTTTTTTCTTGGATAAACTTTCCTCCCTGGGATTTCATAACTATATTTCCTCTTTGGTTCTGTCTTAGTAGTCTTTGCATTCTCCTTTTCTGGATCATCACCAATATACTGATCATTAACTATGAGTGCTCTCTAAGGCTTTATCTTGAACTCTCTTTTCTTCTCTCTATACATACTCATTCTCTTGAAAATATCATTATTTCAGTAATTAACATTTGTACTCAAATTTCTCCCAAATCTATATTTTCAGTCTTACTCTCTATATTGGCAATTACCTGCTGGATATACCCACATGGGTTATCCACAGGCAATAATGCATTATCTTCCCTCTTATGATTATCTCTCCCTCAAACTACCTTTTTTCCAGTTACCCAAATTTACAACCTCATCATCATCCTCAGCTCTCCTCTGCTTTATACCCCTATGCTTATCTTATTGGTTACTAAGTGTCATTTATTCTACCTCTATATTTCTCCCAGCCATATCTTTCTCTTCACATTTATTCCCAATTCAACCTGAATCACCTCTTGCTTGGATGATTTTTAAATGCTTCCTAATTGATTTTTTGCTTCCATTTTCTCTTCTTTAAATCTCAACTTTTAAACATTTTTTAAGGGACAGGTTTTGGCCACATCACTCCCTTGTTTCTTATCTGCCTCTACAATAAAAATTTGAAATATTACAACTCTGGTATTTAAAGTCTGTCATAATATGTCTTATACTTCTATTTCTCTTTTTTTTAAAGATTTTATTTATTTTGAGTTTTACAATTTTCCCCCATCTTACTTCCCTCCCCACCCCCCCAAATGCAATTTGCCAGTCTTTACATTGTTTCCATGGTTATACTTATATTTCTAAATGTTTCATGTTACTCCTCATCTACATATTTTCTATTTCAATTAAATTGATCTACTAGCTGGAACTCAATAGTTTATCTTTCTTCTGAAATATACTCTTTCACATCATATGCTGATGACATTCTGTATTCTAACACCATGCCTTATTTGCAATCACTGAAACATCCATAACACTCTGGTCTTCTCTCCCTGGAAGATTTCTCTGCTATACCAAGCCTCCATCTGCTATCAGTGAGTTCCAGATCATCCAAAGCTTCATTTACCTCCAGTCTGTGATTGTGGCTTTTAATACTTCAACACCATGCCCCAGTACGACCCTCTTCCTCTGCTTCTACCTCTTCCCTTCACTGTTTCTTTTTGCGTAGTCTTCCCCTATTAGATTGCAAGCTTCCAGAGAGCAAGTATTCCTTTTTGTATGTATTTATATCTCTAGGGCTTAGGACAGTGCCTGACACATAGAAAACTTAATAAAAGCTTGTAGCCCTGGTTTGCCTTGTCTCTGTTTAGTCTTTAAAGTTCTTTACAACCTGGTTCTTTCCTATTTCCATTCTTCTTATACCTTGCTACCCTCCACATATTCTAGTGACACTGGTTTCTTGCTGTTTCTTACACAGTAATCTCTGTCTTTCAATTTTGTGCATTTTCATTGATTGTCCCCATGCCTTCAATTTTCTTCCTCCATATTTTTGGGTCATTGTTGTTGAGTTTTTTTAATATCCTCAGACCTTAACATAATACCCAATATGTTATAAATGTTTAATAAAAGTCGATTGTCAGGAATATACTAAAATGAATTTCTTTTTCATCAATGTTCTAAGAGTAGAGTATTAGGATATTTCAAAGAAGTAAACTTAGAAATGAATCAGTCCAAATTTCTTGTTTTATAGATGAAGAATCTAAGGCTCAGATTAAGGACATAACTTATCCAGGGACCTAAGAGTAGTCAGTAATAGAGCTGGGTTTCAAATCCAGTTATCTTCCCACAAATCCAGGATTTTTCTTATACCACATAGTCTCTGGGTGAACTTTCAAGTTCTTTCTAATCCAACATTTTAATATGAATATAATATATATATATATATATATATATATATATATATATATATATATATATGCCTGATCAATTTCTTTTTAAAAGTTTTTTTTTTACTTGATTGTCATATCTCCTAGACACAGTCTCACTCTCTTGGAGTACAGAGCATGGAAGGAAAAAAATCTAATTTTTGAATCACTGGAAAACTAATTCAACATAGAATTTATGTTAAAAACTCCATAATTGATAGCTTAAACAGTTGCTGAATTATAGCAGAACTATATTCAAATTTCTAGTGGAATTTTAGCTTGGATGCTTCAATAAAAGGTGATTTCAGTTTAAAATTCCCCATTCTCATAAATATAGAGGAAAAACAGAGTCAAGCATTTAGTCATTAACACTTTAGCTAAAATCATTGCCTCCAGAAGTGAAATAATCTGCAATAAACTTCATGTCACTTCACCTGTGTTATATTAACAGAATTACTTTGAAATTTAATGTTTTAGTCAGCAAAATCCACCTTCTCCCTCCTACACCAACCCCTTAACCCCAACTGAGAATGAAAGAAAAACAAAACTCTGGTGTCTTGCCCAGAATTTCCCTGCAGTGGGATATTCAAAGCTCCCCAAACCAGTCCAACTTGATACTAAAGAAAGATGCTTGGAGCTTCAGATTGATTATATAAGTAATTTAATAATCAAAGTGGGTTACTTATATCAGGGCAGTTGAGGGCACTGGTCAGACAATAAATTGGATCCCTACAAAGACTCCCCCAAAGCCCCATCATAATTAGAGATTAATGGAAGGAGTTGTTATAGAGTATGCTAGTGAGAATTGGCTGATATTTTGGAATTTTCTCTAGTGAATCGGAGGTACCTGGGTGTCATATCAGTGATATTTGGGTTGAGGTCTAGGGTTTAGAAGGACATTTACTGGTCACTGTACCCTTATCATTATTATTATAATGACTGTTACCAATAAAGACCCCACACCCTGTTACAAACATGCATAGCCAAGCAAAAAAATTTTCTGCCCTGGTCATATTTACAAAAAAAAAAAAAAGTCTCATTCTTCACTTAGTTTTTCATCTCTTTGTCTGGATGCCAGGAAGCATGTTTCATCATTAGTCCTTTGGAATTGTGGTTGGGCACACAGCATTACTTTAAAAGGAAAACTTCAACTCTCCTATGTACATTTTTGTTAATCAGGAATTATGTCTTGAAAAAGGTCCATATATTTTCCTCAGGCTCCTAGATCTAGAGCTAGAAGGACCTTTTACAAATAAATAGCCTAAGGCTTCAAGCCTCAGTTTACTACTCTGTAAAATGACAAGATTTTTGCTGAATTTTGCTTCAGAAAATTTGCTTCAGAAAATTATGTAACTTGCACAAAACCAAGTATCAGAGGGAATGTTTTATCTCAGGTGCTGTGACTTTAAAGAGTTCTTTCCATTCTTCTATATTTCCTCAAACTCAATAAATCCTATTTTCTGAAGGTTGTTATATTGAATTCTCATATTGAAGTGATGTCACAATGAACTTTGCTACTATAGAATTTGCATTCTATGCAGTGCGTGTCTATGGCTTGGCCAGGAATAGCCCATATAACTCTGCTAATGCAATTTCTCCCAAAGTGATCTCTAAGGTCAGCAGTAATGGAATTTTATTATCCTGCTAACATTTCACCTCTTTTACTCCTGCCTTCCTCTTTAATGATCTCTTCACTGTACTGTTCCATTAAATATATTTTTAAAATGAAATATCATTTTCCTATCAATGGTAGATGTCTGCTAGTGAGTAATGGAAGACTGGATTTGATCTTTCCTTAAAGCAGAACCTAAATTATATCACTTTGAAAGTATTAATTCATTCACTCAAAACATTTTAGAGAGAATATCCGACAACAATTATGGAGGAACTTTCGCTATACTACCTGTATACTACCCTCCAAAAAATACATCTTAATCATTCAATAAATGAGCAGGAACAGTATACATTTCTATCACAAATTAATTTCCTCTAGACCGTTAAGGATGAAGTTGCATTTATTTTACTTGTTTTTATTTTTGCCTTGAGTTCATAGGAAATAGATACATAGGTGACCAAGAAGAAGATCAGTAATAGAATACTTTAAAACTTCACTGGCTTCTTGTCACCTTCTCCAACTCTCTCCATGCCAATCTCCTCCCAGAATAACAGTCATTACAATGAAATACCAGACATAACTGTTCCTCCATTTAGGAACATCTACCCTGTTTTTCAGTTGATATTTTGTACTTTAATTTTCTACCTTGTGCTTAGCTCCTACAATTTTTATAACTTGCCTTGAAATTTATTGGGATTTTAGAAAAAATATGTAATAAAATCTATGTCAAATTATATTGAGCACTAAAGACAGAGTCATTTGAATTACATAGCATAACTCTATATCTAGATATAATTCTCTATAGATGTGTATGAGCATATATATGTATATATGCAGATACATACAAATATATATTCACACATGTGTGTATGTACACACATATATCCATATACATACATGTATATAAAAACAGAACCACAGGACTAGAAATAAACTTATGAGAATATTTCATCTCTCTCCCTGGCCTCTAAATAGACAAAACCTAAAACATCTCCATCAGATGAAAAATCTAACCTAGCTTTTTTTCTTAGAAATTCTTCTACTTAGCCCTGTCTAGTGTTTAATTATCCTCCTGTTTTTAAGTTAATCTTTCCATCCAAGCTAAGTCCCTCATACTGTCAATTTAATTTTATTTTTATTTCCCCCTCATTTGTTCCTCAGAGGAAATGGAGAACAGCTGGTCATCACTGTCAATGTGAAAAAAAAAACACAAAACCATGATATACTTGGAAATTGTTATTTGTTTTCCCTTGGCTTTCTCTGTTCCAGACCTTTAACTTTTCTTGGACATCTCATTTTCCAACCCTTTAATTACCTTTGCTGCTCTCTCCATGTTTCTGACATCTCTTTTTGGCTTTGGGGGCAATGACTGGACACTGTTTTACAAAGGGTCAGATCACTGCAAAGCATAATGAATTACCCTGTAGTTCCTGAATATTGCTGAGCCTAAAGCATGGCTATTAAACAAACCTCAAGTTTTAGAACCAAATAATAATTAAACTGTGAGCAACAGTAAAATAAATCACAACATATGCTCCATATTTTGAGTGCCTTTAATCTAAACTGTTAAAATGAGGTACCAGGATAAACTCATTGCCCCTCATCTACTAAAGTGAACCTGCTAGATCTCTGCATAAAAATACATATTTTAGAAATAAATATTTTTTTAAAAATCAAAGAAAATATTTTCACTTTTCCTTTTCTGATCTAAGGTATAAATAGAGCACTTGAATATTTTGCTAGGTTTTAATAAGGATATCATATCATGGAAAAGGACTTCTCTATGAATGTCTTCAAAGCCATTTTGGTCATTAAACTTGGGAAGAGACAAAAATGAAATAATTTATAACAAACATTCGATGTCTATATTTTCTTAAGGATGAATCCACCTGGCTGTACTCAGAAATAAAACAATCCAAATAGATGATTTTTCCCCATACAGCAGTCTCCAAGTAATAATGAATAGAAAACCATTCAATGTTCTTCGATGATTAGAACACAGCCCATATAACCCAGCTATCACTACTCATTTGATGCCAGTTAGCAAAGCATACTGGGTAGGGGGGTGCAGCTAGGCATTGCAGTAGATAGAGCACTGGGTTTGGAATCAGGAAAACTCATGAGTTGAATTCCAGTATCAGACACTAGATGTGTGACTCCGGGAAAGTCACTTAACCCTCTGCTTCAGTTCCTCATCTCCAAAATGGAAAAGGAAATGGCAAACCACACTAGTGTCTTTGCCAAGAAAGTCCCAAATGGGGTCACAAAGAGGAGGACATGACTGAAACCACAAAACAACAACAATAAGCAAAGAACACTAGGGGAAAGGAATACCTTATTTAGGGCTGTTTGAAAATTTAGTCCAATACAATATAATTATGTCATATTGTCTCTGTCTCTGTCTCTCTCTCTCCCTTTTTAAGTCTTCAAAACATCTAGTTGAATATTCTGGTCACAGTAAGAACTCAAGAAATGTGGCTAACAGACTGTCTCTCCACAAATTCATGGAGAGGTCAGTTGTCCAGAGTACATGGCTCTCTGATTGGGTATAGCTCTCACTTGTTTTCTTATCTGTACCATCCTGGGGAGCTTTACCAGTCAGATAAATATCAGAATGGTAGTAGTAGTAGTGAGGGGTTTCATCACACAACAGACACACCCAAAAGGTTAATTTTTTTAAAAGTATAATGAACTTTCTCTCCAGGTAGTTTACTACAATAACATTAAATCTACTGTCCCTTCTATATCAGAGACAGGACTGGAGCACAAATCTTTTAAACCAAAGCAAAGAACAGGAATACCGAGGAATAAAGGTTTCCCTTGTCATCAAACCTGTAAGATATATGGCAAATTAATAAGAGACAATCAGTGTCGATATTAGAATAAAGTGTCACTGGACTGCTATAATCATACCATATCACACACACATATATATATATATATATATATATATATATATATATATATATATATACACATATATATACATATATAAATGCACTACTATCTTTTGTGATTTCTACACAGTATTTGCCATAGAATAAATATTCAAAAAATTCATTAATAGTTTATTTTTCATAAATTCATAAATACTAGCACACATTTATATAGGTCTTTATGATTAATAATACATTTTATATGAATTTTTTCATTTGATTTCCCTGTGAGTTTAGTGTTACAAATACCATTATTTTTATTATACAGATCAAAAACTGGGAAACAGGAAGTTTAAGAGATTTTCCCAAGGTCACACATCAAGTAAATGTCAGAGGCAGCACTGGAACTCAGGTTTTTCATATCTCATAGAACTTCTCTATGGTGCCCCAAATCAAAATCCTCAGGGAAACTTCCTTTTCTTAAAAAAAGAATCCTCTAGAATTCTTTATTTCTATTTACTTATAAAATCTGGAAAAAATTACAGATTTAAATTAGAATTCTGCCATATGTGTTCTGTAGGTTGTCAAGTATTCTGTAAATGTGCCTGTCAATTACATGAATGAAATAAAAGAATATAGAATTTAACAAAGGATAAGAACAACTTACTTGTTCATTTTTGGTGAGTCTGGTTTTGTTATGAATGTCTGATGTAACCAAATTGAATCCATGTTTCTCTGATAAAATCCTCAAAAGTAAGACTACAGTACGACTCCCACACTTTCCAACTCTATTATATACCACTTGGCTTGGGAAAGGGAGTACCTGGGAAGAGAAAAAGAAAGGAATTAATATACTAAATAAAAACTGATGATAGGTTTTGAATTTTCATCAGATTCATAGTAACAATCTTGGTAAGCCAGGAGGCAAAAGTGATGAACCCATTAGAAAAATGTTTACAAGTTAAAATGTATGTGTGTGTATTATTTCTCTTTTTTCTCATATATATATTTTAATATATATAAACATGTACATATCATAAACATAAATACATTCAAATATATTTATCCTTTACAAATAAATATGTGTATAAGTATATAAATATTTATGTATGTTACTAGACTTAAATTTTTATTTAAATTTTTTATTGGTCATGAAAATCTTAAGGAGTTTTCCAGTAAAGAGATTCAATATAGAAATGCATAATTTAATAGTGATGATTTTGGTAGGCCAAGAAGTTTATCGGAAAGTGCTCTTACTATATCTAAATATTTGCAAACCTCTCATAAAACTTACCTGTCCCCTAATCTCCATTCAGTAATAAATAATCTATTTCAATGCCAAGGACTCAGGATGGAGGAAATTTTAAAGAAGGCAGCAGCTGGCTAGCTCTAATTCAAAAGATCCCTCTTTTTTAAAACTATATTTTACACTATATATACTCATATTATCTCTCATTACACCTGCCTTAATAACCTTATAACAGTTCTTTCTACTATTATTTTCTTCCTCCTCTTATAATTTGTCTTTTTTACTACTGCCAAAATCATTTTTCTTCAGCATGGATTTGATCATGCCAAATTTTTAGACTTTTCTCCTTCCTTCTTCTATTGTTTAATGTTGGGATAGGAAACATCAGGCCCATGGGGTCATAAAAAGCCTACAGAATCATTTGGTCTTGTGCAGCCATGGCAATGGCATACAGGACTCAAAATTCAATAAATCTAGTGCCTTGTTAGAGGTGAATTAATTAAATATTTGACCAAATAAAGCAGGCTAATTTTTAAATAGATAACTTTGTATGGTGTTTGAATGATGTTGTAAATATACAATGACCTTTAGCAGAAAAAAGATGCCCTGTTTCTGCTTTAAAGTATAGGTTAAGGATCACTTTGATGAAAACTTCCATGATTGGCAACTCTTTTGATAATAGCTTTGCCTCTCCATCCCTTATAAAACATTTTTGGGGGCAACTTTCCAATCCATTTACCATGTAATAATGCGTTTGTATATAAAATATTCTGCTATTAAACTACGATCTTTGAGACCAAGGTCTATGTTTCATAGCTAGAGAATTGCATGTCCTGTTCTTGTAGTCAGGAAAGGCTAAATTGAAATTTGACTCCAGACACTTACTAGCTGTGTGACCCTGGGCAAGTCAGTCTTAACCTCTGTTTGTCTCAATTTTCTCCTCTATAAAATGGGGATAACAATTGTATCTACCTCCTAGGGTTGTTGTAGAGATCAAATGAGATAATATTTATAAAGTTCTTAGCATACAAAAGGTACAAAATAAATATCTATTTTCTTCTTTATCTAAATTTTATAATCACTCTCAATTTTTAAGCATTTTACTATGTAGAATATACATTTTGAATATAAATATAGATTCTTCATAGTCATTGAATAAGTATTATTGAATTTATATTGAATGAACTTGGGATTTAGAGTTATATCTTAGAAATTGCGTGGAATTTTGAATGGCTACTTAGCTTCAAATTGTACTCTGCCAACTGTATGATGTTGGGTAAATTACAAAAACTCTCTGGATCTCAGTTTTTCCATCCATAAAATGATGACCTTTAAAGTCACTTTTACTTCTGATTCTATGATCTGCTCCTACCTGCACTGAAATGTCAGAGGCTGAAGTCAGGAAAACAGGATACTTATATGTTGGAAAGCTGGTTAACATTTACCTTCCTTAGAATGCTTAGTTAAGGATAATTTCACCTTTTATCCCATATTGTTATGACTAAAAATATACATTTCACAATTGGTAGTACTTATTGATGCAAAAATTTGCTTGGTTCTTTATGGCAAAATTGTCTATATCATTCATGTGGCAATTAATCATTCTCTATATTGTCATCATTACATTCAAGCCCTAGAGTAATATTTCAATGAGATTCATGCCTATTCAAAAGAGATGGGTCTAATTCCAAAAAGGAAAAAAAAAGCAAATGAAGAACCCACACCTTCTCTTCAGATTATGACATGAAACTATATGGATTCAATTAGTTGATAAACAAAGAGAAAAGGATGAAAAGGAATAAAACATTTATTAGATTTCTAATATGGGCCAGTCGTTGTGCTAAATCCTTGGCAAATGTGATCTCTTTTAATCCTCACAAAAACCTTGGGAGATATATGCTCTTATCTTTCCCATATTTTATCTGAAACTGAGGTAGAGAAAGATTAAGGGACTTGCCCATATTTGTATAATTACTAAATGTCTAAAGCTGGATTTGAACTCAGGTATTCCAGACTCTAGCATCAGTGCTCTATGTACTGTGCCATCTTGGTGTCTTAAGGCATTAACATATATATATATATATATATATATATATTTCTTTCTTTTAGGTTTTTGCAAGGCAAATGAGGTTAAGTGGCTTGCCCAAGGCTACACAGCTAGGTAATTATTAAGTGTTGAGACCGGATTTGAACCCAGGTACTCCTGACTCCAAGGCTGGTGCTTTACCCACTACACCACCTAGCCACCCTATTAAATATTTCTTGAAAATTATATATATATATATATATATATATATGTATTATATTTCTTGAAAAGGTGTTGAGCTGAGGACAGTGAAGAGACTTAGAAAAGTCCATGCATATTTTTGCCCATGGTTTAAAATTATGCAAAGCAAATGACCTTCTTTCAGGTGTGTGGTATATGGATTCTTATTAATTAAGCTACTAATTTGAAAACAATGCTTGTAATTCCAAAAGAACCTAAGTCATCCATTTGAATGGGCTACTTATACAAGGAAACGGAATTAACTTTTCTTCTTTGAAATAGTAATTAATGTAAATAATAATATTTTGTCCTTCATTCTCAAAGAAGACCATGACATCAGGGAGGTGATGCCATGACAATCATATGACTTGGATTTGAGTGAGGGGGTCTGTGCTAAGTCACCAGCCTCACTTTCTTCTCTGAAGAAAAGTGGTCCAGTGGCCAGATATGAATCAGAATGACTGGAGATAACCCTGGATGTGAGGCAATCAGGGTTAAATGACTTGCCCAAGGTCATGCAGCTAGTAAGTGTGTGAGGCTGGATTCGAACTCCTATTCTTCTGATTCCAAGACCCTATTTTCTTTTGTCACTGAACATAGATGTTATTGGTCATTTAATAGTAGTTGCTTAATTTAAAAGGGTTGCTAATTATAAAACACTCTTGTGTCCCTTATTTCATTAAAATATAAATTTAATATATATAATTAATATGAACATTTGCTCCTTAAATATAATATGCTCCCAAGTACATAAATTTCTGTACCATTACTTCTTTTGATGTATCTAAAATCCACAAAATTATAGCTATAAAGTAGGAAAGAAACTATAACATAAGCAGAAAACTGATTACTAAACAGGTAGTATTAAGGCAAAGTACACTGTATTTTTCATAGAATGATCTACATCATGGTTTCAAGCAATATGACCTTGGGCACTTCACTTACTCTTTTTTGGGATTCATCAGTAAAATTGGAATAATATATTTTTTAACTTTAAACAATTTTGTTACACAAAGGTCATCACATAATTGGATATTTCTCTACTTTGTACATAATTTTAATTAATCTTCATCTATACAGAAAGGCTGTTTCTGAACTTTCCTTCTAGTGATAGTAACACTAAAATTCTGATTTAACAGAATAATAGTAAAAATGCCTCAGCTGGTTTAAGTTGAAAAGCAAAACATTGTTACATGGATCTTGCAACCATTAGGAATGTACAAATGTCTTTATTCAAAAAATACAAAAATAAATTATCTATAGGCATGGATAATGACAGCAGTAAACCATTACATATTTTGTCAACTGAAACTGGTAATAGATGGTTATAGTATCAGCCTTTAATTCAGTCCTGTCTCCAACTTTCTCTGAAGTTATTGAAGAGTACTGCATCACAGATCATAATGATAAGTGCATTATTCTATAAATTAGAACATGATGCCTCCCATATCTCCATTCTTCCCATACCAGGTTCTTTCTCTTCTTTAGGAATTTCAGTAACAACAACTTCTGTTGTGGTTAACAGAGAAGTTACACCAGCAGCATCCAACAAAGCAGTTCTTCCACCTTAGTTGAGTCAATTATTCCTTTTCCAAGTATATTCACAAAATCTCCAAGCATGGCATCTCTGAGGAGTTTTGTAAAATTTTTTCTACTAGCAATGAGCCTTCAACACCTGCATTTTTAGCAATGGTCACTGCAGGGATTTTCAATGTCTTTTTAATTATTTCTATTCCAATTTTTTTTGATCTTCATTACTTGGAGTTAATGCTTCTAAGGCAGGAATGCAGTGAAGCAATGCACAGCCACCTCCTAGAACTCTGCCTTCTTCAACAGCAGCATGTGCAGCATTTAGTGCATCAGTAACCCTATCTTTCTTTTCATTTACTTCTACATCACTTGTTCCACCAACCTTTATTACAGCTATTCCATCAGAAGGTTTGGCCAAACGTTTATTTAACTTTTCTTTTAATAGTCATTCACTAGCAGTAATATCTAATTGTTCAATGATTTCCTGAACACGTTTTTCAACTTGGGATTTTTCACCCTTTCCTTTCAAAAGCATTGCATCGGGCAGCTAAGTGGCACAGTGGATAAAGCACCAGCCCTGGCGTCAGGAGTAATTGGGTTCAAATCCGGTCTCAGACACTTAATAATTACCTAGCTGTGTGGCCTTGGGCAAACCACTTAACCCCATTTGACTTGCAAAAATATTTAAAAAAATAAAAAAATACTAAAAAAAAAAGCATTGCATCATCTTTTGTCACAATAACCTAAGTTTTCCAAAGTCATGAGGTTGAATATCTTCCAGATTCCAAGATAATCCTTCTTCTCCAAACACTGTACCACTAGTAGCAATAGCCATATCTTTAAGCTGGTTCTTCCTGTTGTCACCAAAACCTGGAGCTTTTTTGTTTTTAGTTTTTTTTAATTTTTGCAAGGCAATGGGGTTAAGTGGCTTGCCCAAGGCCACACAGCTAGGTAATTATTAAGTGTCTGAGGCTGGATTTGAACTCAGGTACTCCTGACTCCAGGGCTGGTGCTCTATCCACTCCGCCCCTAAACCTGGAGCTTTTACAGCAACAACCTGTACTACAACTTTTAGCCTGTTCAAAACCATTGTACTTAGTGCTTCTCCATCAACATCTTCTGCAATTATGACTAAAGGCTTCCGATAGGCATTTGCAGTTTCAAGTACAGGTACAATAGACTGGACACTAGAGATCTTTTTCTCACTTAAGAGAACATAGGCAGTCACATTTCTGACCTTTAGCTGTATTAATAAAATATGGAGAAAGATAGCCTCTGTTAAGTTTCATGCCTTCAATAATTTCCAATTCATCATTCAATGTTTTTCCATCCTTTACTGTGATGACACCCTTTTGTCCAACCTTTTTCATTGCATCAGATATTATATTACCAAATTCTAGGTCTCTATTTGCAGAAATTGTAGCAGCCTGAGCAATTTTTTTCAGGAGTTGTGACAAGTTTCAACTCTTTCTTAAGTTCAGCAATGACAGCATCAATAGCCAGCATCACATCTCTCCTGATCTCCACTGGATTTTACTCCTTTGCTAATCTTCTCAAAACCTTTCTTAGCAATGGAACAATGGCAGTGGTAGCAGTATTCCCCAGATTCTTCATTTGTGTTATTGGCAACATCGTGAACTAGTCTGGCACCAATGTTTTTATATTTGTCCTTCAAGTCAATTGATTTTGCAACAGTCATGCCATCTTTTGTTACCTTGGGATTTCCCCAACTCTGTTCAATGATCCCAGTTCTCTCTTTTGGGCCCACAGTTACAGCAACAGCATCAGCTAAAAGATCTACACCTTGAAGCATTAACGCTCAGGCATCTGCTCCAAATCTGACATCTTTAGCATAAGCATGGGTCAGGTTATGGGGCCAGTGCTCGAGATACTGTCCCTACCTGGCGAAGGGCTGCGGACAACCGGACCATTTCTGCAGGGGCAGGCAGATAAGCATGTGGTACAGATTGGCAGCAACAAATGAGGAGGGGAATAATAATTTTTGCATCATTTAAAGTATTCAGGTTGTGAGGGCCATATTAGGTAATGTAATATAAAGGATATTATTATTATTATTATTGTTGTTGTTATTATTATTATACTATTATTATTATTACTAGTAGACGTTTTCAAGATAGATTTGAAGTTAGAAGGATTCTTAGAGGTCATCTATTTACAACTACAATTTATAGATGAAGAACCTGAGGTCTACTATGTTACAGAGTCAGGTCTCACATGTAGGTTTTCTAAATCTGAAATCAGTGATCTTTCAATTACATCAGTCTTTATCCCCATAGATTCTGACATAACTTAAAATCTATTTTCATTCAAAAACCAATACCCTCTCAAGTCATCTGTCTGAACAAAGAACTCAAAGCTCAAATTACACATATGTGATTGGTTTTCATGTGTATTTATTACACGATTGTCACTCCTCAAACACATGAATACATTATACAAATAAGTCTTTTACATCTTCTCAATGAAATGTTTCAATTTTGCCAAAGGACACATTTAATGAGAAAAAAAAGTTTCTATGTGGCAATTCAGAATAAGTCATGGTCACTTCTAGGGCAGGAGTGTGATAAGGGTAAGGAAGAAAAAAAAAGGAAAAAATTAAAATCACATGATCACTATTGTTATATATTTAAAAGAAAGCAAGTTGTATATAAAAGATTTGCTGTTTCATATGCAATCATTTCTAGTCTACTGTTATGGAAATGCTTGTTTTATTTCTTAAGTTCAGGATAAAATAAATTTAAAACATAATTTTAAAGCCAGAAGGAATATATAACCCCTATTTAGGTGATATATATATATTATTTTGTTTTAGATACTTTCCTTCTTAATCTTGACTTGGAATTTCCTCCTTGGCTGCAAAGATAAAACTCATAAAGTATAATTCTTTTTCTTACTCTGGTTGTACATTTCTTTTTCTGGATCTGATTCTTTTTTTGGTTGCTCCTGTTTTCTGTTACTATCTATTTGAATCCCCAGTGCCTTCTTTGACTTGAATCCTCAGTGAAAGACAAAATATTTTAAATTTCTTCACATAGAGATATATCCAATCATTTTTTTCTGTTGAACTAATCAAGCCATAGCAAGTGTCTCAACTGAACTGGATTGAATCTTATCAGCCTGGTCATAGTGTTATCCTTTATTTCTCCACTAATGAGAGCTCTACAATGAGGAAACATCCTTGTTTCTCCCTCCTATGAAATAATGTTCTTGTTTATAACAAGTGCAGTATTTTATGTATAATTTCTTTTTCTAAAATTAATTTTATTTAAGGCAATGGGGTTAAGTGACTTGCCCAAGGCCACACAGCTAGGTAATTATTAAATGTCTGAGGCCAGATTTGAATTCAGGCACTCCTGACTCCAGGGCTGGTGCTCTATCCACTGCCACCTAGCTGCCCCCTTAAATGTAGTATTTTAGAATAGCTCCTTGGAAGCTCTTTTTTTTTAAAAAAAAAAGGAAAGTAGAAGAATATAGTCTTTGCCATTTCCCTCCTTTCCTCCACTGCTATTTCTAGAAAAAGTAGAGCAGACACTCTCTTGAGGGTTATTTTAAACTTAAAAAGGACAGAAATAAAAAAGGGGAAACTAGTTGTGTAAAATATGTATAAAATTCAAAATGTACTTAAAATTTCTATTAAAGACTTAGGCATATCCTCAATGCTTCTGAAAAAGATGAAACATCTCCAAAGTTAGATTCAAAATTTTCTTCTTCCTTATCCATCACTTGCCCAAAGATAGAATTTCAATCATGGTCAGCTTGCAGACTTCTGCTGTTCATTCACTACCAACTGTTACCATCACCTTCCTTAACCCTCTTCTTCCAGCTGTCCTTTAGCGAAGTTACACACACACACACACACACACACACACACACACACACACACACACACACAAACACACACATAAATTCCCTCCCCCCCAAAAAAGCATACTTCATTCTTGGCAACTATAGCTAAGAGAGCATTCTGTCCGTGGTTTTCATTTTATGGACAATTTGTAAAATCCAAGGGGTCTTTGAAGTATATGAACTACATGTTTTTATGTTAGCTGCCTTGTAATTCCTGCATATGTCACAACCCCCTTGAAGTTTAAGAATTATGTCTCTGTAGCCTGCCAAATAAACAGAAGACTTTATAAACATATGGCAACTAAAAAAAATACAACCAGATACTATCTCCACTCCAGTGGGCTCTCCCTAGTTTGAAAAAGGGATAAGTTTCTTAAGACTTTCTTTAAAAAAGCCAGTATGATCTGGATTAAAATTTCCCTAATGTATGACTTTAGACTTTTCTTGGGAAGGATAATAGTGAAGGATTTGACTATTTCTAAGCCTCAAGAAAAAGTTAATATTGTACTGCATGTCTCCAAAGAACTCAGATTTTTCATATAGAATAGTCTCTTTTCCAAAGTCTTGCAACTGATAAGGGTACTGGGGTAGGGTAAGAAGGGAAGGAAAATGGAGGAGATCAGAGAGAATACTGTTTGTAAGTTACTGTACTACTATCCTTAGTGCAATTCATTGTTTGAGATGATGGGTAGCTGTGGGAATGCTTGAGCTATTGATCTTTAATCAGTTGAGATAAGCTTCATAATTGATCAGTCAGCTCAGGATATTTGTATAGATTGGTTTTTATCATGTAGGTTAATACAGTAACTTAAACTCCTTTTAATTAGAATGACTAGAGGATAGGTTTTTGTCCAATGTCAAAGGTTTCAATTGCCATTGAACATCAACAATTCCTTGTTCCTTCTAGTTATGCATGAATAACCACTTACAAGGAATTAAATGACCATGTCAAGCCAACAAGATGATAGGTTTTTATAAATACCTACTAAGCACCAGGAACTATGCTAGAAGAGAAAAGACAAAAACAGAACTTGCTCTCAGATATATCTTTGATGTTAAAACATACCAGGTGAGAATGAATTTTACTCAATAGCACTTTCCATGACTTTAGACAATTCATCTAATTTATCCGACTATCAGATTTTTCTCTGTAAAGGGGGTGGGGAATTGAACTATATGATTTCTAAATCTGCTCTGGTTCCAAAACAATGATCTTGTGATCTTAAGAATGTTTTATTTGATGGTTTTGAATGAATTTCGTGATGCTAAAGAGGATGTCTCTTGTCATTATTATAAAAATCAATAGTTATGAATAGAATGAAATGGACCAAAAAAACTCCAACAACCTGGGATCAGAAATCAAAAGATCTCAATGCTAGGCTTAGTTGTATCACTATTTAACTCCAAGGCCTTGGGTAAGATGTTTAAATCAGTTTGGATTGGTTTCCTAATCTATAAAACCAGGTGGTTAGGCACCACTTACCTTCTTTTAATTTTCCTTTAAAATGTGGTTTTCATTTCCTATTTTGCATTTTCCATTCATTCATTCATTTATTTTTTTTCAAGGCAAAAGGATATACAAATAGCTAATAAGTATCAAGTGTTTAAGTCTGGATCTGAACTCAGGAGCTCCTGAATGTCCATGCTCTATCCACTGCACCACAAAGCTGTTCCTTTTCTATTCATTTTTGAGATAGTTTTTAATTTGTTAGTTTCCTAAGAGGTAGGGTAATAGAGGCAAAAGAGCCTGGAAGTAGGAGTGAGGGATCTATGTTCTGTTATTATCTTTGTCATTAACTGATTGTGTGTGTGACTTTGGGCAAGTTTCTTCTTTTTCCCCCCTCTTCTTCCCCTTATCTGTAAAAAATTAAGGAGGTGGCTAGGACAAACCTTGGAGACCTGCTATGGACAGAGCTATTCACATCCAGAAGAAGAAAAAACAAAACAAAATAAAAAGCCCCAACAGAATCTGAATGAACACTACATTCACTTTTTTAAATTTTTTCTTATGTTTTTCTTTTCTATCTCATGGTTTTCTTTCTTATCCCTTAATCCTAATTCCTCACACAGAAAAGGACTAATCATTAAACATATTAAACACAAATGGGTATGTACAATATTATCCAGCCTGTTCACCACTGAGGGGAAGAGGTTGAGAAAGGAGGGTGGAAGACACTTAAAAATATACACACATATGTAGATGAATGTTGAAAAACTTTCATAACATGTAATTGCAAAAACTAAGTATCAATTGGAAATTTAAAAAATATGAGGTGAACTAGATTGCAAAAGATGCTTCTAGCCCTCTAAACAGTGATTCTAAGATGAGAATATAAGACATTTGCATATTTTAAATTCATTATTCTTGTGGTGCCATGTACCATTATTTAACTTCATTTAATGCCATAAGAACTAGATATCCTATTTTCATAATGGGAAGCAACTTGATAATGCTATTCCCAGAGAAATAATACACAGCATATTATAACAGAATCTGGATACAAATAATCTATTTTCATAATGAGTCAGAAATCATTTTGTGTGATGTGATGTGATGTGATGAGAAACTAGAGTGGATAGAACTTCTAAGACATTCAACAGAAAATAATTTCTAGATTCATTTAAAATTAAATTACCAGATAGCCTCTGTTAAAGATTATGAAAAAATAGATGAATTCTTCAAAACTTCTTAATTCGATGAAAAGGAAAAAAAACATGCAAGTTGAAGAATAGTAGGATTAATTTTCAATTCAGGAATTCACTAAAGAGAGTTTCAGAAAGTTTCTGAATGGGAAGTTATCTCACTATTCTTATAATTCTAACAGAAATTTATAAGTTGAAAAAGCAAATATCAAATATAGTAAATTCACCCAATCATTCTGCAATGTACTAAGTGTTTACCAAATGTGGGACACTATGCTAAGTGCTGGGGATATAGAAATGAAAAAAAGACATATTAATGCCTATTCTCAAGAAGCTTGCATTCTCCCTAAGGAGGCAAATTTTCCTTTATAAGGTTGGCAGAACTCAAAATTTCAGAATTTGTTTCCTGCCTAGAATACCAAAAGTGATGATATTTTTAAGTCTTAAGAACTTCCCAGGCTGCATGTGTCAAACATACTGTACATAAGCAGAGATGAAGGGAGTAACTGAAGTTGGAGATACTTGACTATCCCAAAGGACTATTTCCAAGTGTTTGTGCGTGACTTCGGCTTTATTTTTCCTAATCTGGCAACCAAACACTGAACATATGCTTGGCAGGTTGAAGCAGATCTACTGGAAGCCTTTTTAACCTTCTATATTACTTTTACTTAAAGATATAAATGGAGAAAGCCTATTATGAGTTTGGCACTGTCAGTTTCCGCTAATGAATCTTTGAGTCATATCTCAGATGTAACACTGAGGACAATCTAAATCTCTAAAATAATTTTTAAAAAGTTGATATGTCTGGTCTCATACACTTAATAATTACCTAGCTGTGTGGCCTTGGGCAAGCCACTTAACCCCATTTGCCTTGCAAAAACCTAAAAAAAAAAGTTGACATGCATTAGGGAGGGTGGATAACATGATAAAATTTTGGTGCTTTCCTATGAACAGAGATTATAAAATACCATCTAATTTCTTAATTGACCCTAAAACTACAGATATTATAGCAGAGAGGAATCATAGAGTCTCTAATAAAAAAAAACTAGAACTAAGTCATCTGGTAAACATTTATTAAGCACTGACTATATGCACTAAGAACTGTGCTTATTGCTGGAGAAAGACACAAAGGTAAAATACAAAACAAACAAACAAACAAACCAAAAAATCCCTCCTCTCCAGGAGCCCACATTCTAATGGGAAAGAAGTAGAAACAAATATGTACAACCAAATTATCAAGGATAAATTGGAAATCATGAATAGAGGGAAGCTAGGGGAATTAAGGGCATTTCTGAAGACGTCAATCAATAAACATTTATTAATTATGTACAATGTGCTAGGTATTTGTTGAATATTTTATAAATATTATCTCATTTGATCCTTATAACAGACTTATGAGGTAGATGGTATTTTAATTCCCAATTTACAATTGAGGAAACTGAGGTAGTGATTAAGTGACTTGCCCAGAGTCACATAATTAGCATCTGCCTGAGTCTAAATTTGAACTCAGATCTTCCTGTCTCCAGATCTAGTGATTTAGTTTCCTCATACAGACAAATTTTTTGTTGGGACTTGAAAGAAGCATTTTCACTTAATTCTAGGTTTGAGGCAGTAATGTTCATCAGACCAGAATAAATACGTCTGATATATTGGCAGTTTTGGCAATTGCTAATAGGAAATATTGCCTGTCAACGTTTAGGAGATTCCAGGGAGGGAAGTTTAGATTTATCATTTCATTAAAGAAACTCCTTTCAGTAGAAAGAATTCTTTCCTTCTATGCATATCAGTACCATATCAGTATCTTAAAACCTCAGAAGATGTTTCCTGAGGCTTTGAGAAATTAAATTACTTGTCCAAACTTACATACCTAATAATTGTCTTTAGCAGGACTTAAACCCAGGAACTCCAGTCCTTTATCTGTGTTACCTCTCACACAGACATAGAAAGAAATGTCCTTGTTTTTTTTTTATCTATAAAGCCTTTCCCCCAGGTTTCTAACTTCAGATTTACTCCTTACCTGGATCTATAATTTTTTTCAACTTAAATTTGTAAGACTATCAATTAAATTGGAACAACTAGGTGGTGCAGTGGATGGAATTCAGGGCTCGGAGTCAGTTTTTGAGTTCAAATTTTGAGTTCAAATCTGGGTTAGACACATCAGTTGAGTGATCCTGGACAAGTCACCTAACACTGCTTGCCTCAGTTTCCTCTTGTGTAAAATGAACTGGAGAAGGAATGATAAACCACTTCAGTATCAGAATGATAAACCATTTGCTGAGAAAACTCTAAATGCTGTTATGAAGAAGAGTTGGATATGATTGAAATGACTGAACAACAAGAAATACAAATTAAAGGTGCTTGAACTTCTATTTTAGGAAATTTTTTTTTCTTCCTTTGAAGTCCATTCTAGAAATGAAGGATTTTAATTCACTGTGTTGCCTCCACCAAGGGTTTTCCACTCAACAATTTATGTTCCTCCAATGTAGTCCAAAGTAGATTTGTAATAATGCTAATGGAGAATGTGTTGATTATTGCTTGGTAGCTTCACAATTTAGAGGGCAAAGTAAGTATAAGCAGTCCATTCATGGTTTCCATTACTCCTTCAGAACCATTTCTTTTACAACCACTGCTATATTACAGTTGACTATTGTTTATTTTTAAGATATCAATTGACTTTATTACCTGTATCATAACAACAGCCTTCTCTCCTAATAGTGGTCAAGGCAAGTTTCCAAGGCTATTCAAATGATATATGATCATATCTGCAGAGTCAATTTATAGCCTCCTGCTCTCCTACAGTCATACAATGCTATGAATGTAAGGTAAATCAGGGTTGGAAGTAGCATTGAAATTTCTGCATCTGATATCTTGCTAAGTAAGCACTCTCCCAATAATTGATCTAGTCATCTAACCCTTCATTTTACAGATGAGAAAATAGAATCCCCCAAAAGAAAAATGACTTGTCCTATGTCACACAACTAGAAGGGAAAAGAACCAGGACTAGATTCCATGTCTGCTGGTACCAAATTCAGTGATTTTTATATTCTACCAGATTACCACCCTGAATTCCTCAAACACTCCGGTAATTACTTAACAACCCTTTGTTTTTCTTTTACCATACAGATTGAGTTTTATAGAATCTGGGATATTCTGCCTTTGGACTGTCTCTTTGTTTTCAGTATGCTGTGTGAGGGATATAGAGACATCCCTACCAAATGAAACATTTCTTTAGATTGGGTTTCAGATGCTTAGGGCAATATCAAGTACATCATATATACTTCATAAATATTTGTTGAATGGTAAATAAATATTGAGATGAGTCTCCCCTTCATGAGTGGGAAGATATGAAGTGAAGGGGAAACTAAAAGGTTTCCAGTATCCTGTCTCATGTGGTTGCTGGGAATAGCTTCTGCCTTCCTTGAATCCTCAGTTCCAGCTGTGATAACAGCTGGTAGAAGTCCTAGGAGCATGTCAATAAGAATCATTTTGGGTGCCTTTCATTGCCACATATCCATTCGTCCATATCAGTTTCAAGGTTAAATGATGAATGGTTCAAGGATGAACCAGGTGGATGTGGGGAGGGAGAGGGAGGAGTATGGGGAAAGGTAAGAGGGAGAGGAAAAAAAGTACATCCTATGCATTATACGAACTAGAAGCAAAACTGACAAGATGCCTATGGTTTAGAATATTTTCTTTACTGAAGCAGCCTTTATTCCTAAGAGATTTTAATAAAAGTGTGCCTGTCTGTCTCTCTTTCTAATTACCTATCTGTATCTATCTACCTATCGATCTATTATAAATAAATAAAGATATATATATATATATATATATATATATATATATATATATATTTTGTAGGAAAACAGCACAGAAATATTTGGATTATTTTGAAATGTATATCTTTTGGGGCAGCTAGGTAGTGCAATGAGTAGAACACCTGCCCTGAATTCAGGAGGATATAAGTTCAAATATGACCTCAGACACTTAATAATTACTTAGCTATGTGACCTTGGGCTGATTCAGGAGGATATAAGTTCAAATATGACCTCAGACACTTAATAATTACTTAGCTATGTGACCTTGGGCAAGTCACTCAACCCCACTGCCTTGTAAAAACCTTTAACAAAGTATTGTACAGCTTTCCAGATATATTTTCTTTTTGGTGCATAATGCATAATTTAGGTCCCACCCATCAATACACATAATCTGAGCATATGAGTGCACACACATGCCACATAGACACACACACACACCACACACACACACACACACACACACACACACACACACACACACACACTTCGTTCCCATTACATATGCTGAATCCATCTTTGGCTAACTACTACTGTTTGTTTGTTATTAGTTGCTTAGTGCTGGGAAAATGGTTTATTTTGCATTCCTGTTTCATTTTACAAAGATAAAATGAAAATTCACTTTCATAAATGGAATTGTTATCACTTCAAACCATGTTATATTTCTAATCTCAATTTAATTGTTATGATTAGCAAAACCATTCAGTGTCAAGAAAAGAACAGTGGATTGAGTCAAGAGAGCAGGGTCCTAATCTCAGCTAAAATCCCAATTTATTAAGTGACCTTTAAGTTAAATTACTTTCTCCTTTGGGCTTCAGTTTTCTTCTCTAGATGGAGATGATCTCTAAGTACTAAAGATCTATTTATAACTGGCAACATGTTCAGTGCTTTCTAAAAACAAAGGATCACTTGAGGAATTCAGAATTTGACAGAGAAGGTAGATAAACACTCAGATGAGGGTGTGCATTTAGTAATCCAACATTTTAAGGTCCCTTCCATCTACAAAACTCAGTGACTCTATTATTCTACAATTAACTTCAGTGTCATGAGCACCTGTTTTGTCTTAATGAGAACACATTTGCAGAATCTGAAGGAAAACACATTAAAAACATCTTTTCTCATCCTTAGCACTGTTATTCTCCAAAAGGGTGGATTCAAATTAAAGTTGTGACTTGAGGCAGTAATAAGATTTATATCTGGAAACTACCACACAGGATGGCATAAGCATAACCAAAGCACTGGAAATTAGTGTGGAAAAAGTAGTATTTCTTTAAAGTATATCTGCATAGTTTTAATCCTAACCAGTTTATCTTAACTTTGTGTTTTACACATATGTACATATGTATGTGTATATATATGTGCAATGTCCATGATAAAGTATCCATGACAAAGGTAAATTTAAGCAAACTTCCAAAATATATTATTTCATAAACATGAACACAAATTTTGCCAACTCTATATTACAAAAACTATGAAATTCCTTCTTTCCTTCTATCCTCCTTTCCTCCCTCCCTCCCTCCCTTTCTTCCTTCCTTCCTTATGAACTGCATTTGATTTGGTTTTCATCAGATTATCAGCACCATAAAAAGAAAAACTTCTGTTCTATAGCACTTGAAGGTTTACAAGTACATTCCTCACAAACAATCTTGGAAGTCTAATATCCCTGTCAAAATGAAGGCTTGGAGAACTGGACTAACTTCCTCAGGGGCACACAGCTAGGATATGTTGGGTCTAGGACTTGTTCCAGGCCTTTGGATTCCAATACTAGTCCTCATTCCATTATAACATCTACAAACCAGGAACTTGATCTTTGAAGAGCCAATGTTAAAAATAGACCTTTCACTTCCACTGGTAATATATTCAGTGCATCAATAGAAAGGGGAAGTTATTGGATTAGGAGAGATATTTGTAAATATACTTCTGAGTCATCAGTGGGGAAAGCCTTAATTCACTGAATGAACTCAGTTGTTAAAAAGAAATCCTATTGAGTAATACAAATTTAACATTAAAAAGAACTAGGTGTAATTTGCTCTTTTCAGAGCAAATTTCTAAATTATCTACTCTCTTGTATTCAGTCATTCATTTGTTTCAATGTCTGTTGGATGAATTTACCTGATACATAATTTATATATATAATGATGTGATTGATAAATAATTTTGACAAATTCTGTAAATTACCCTTAAGGTTCAATTGCATTTCCTTATCATGAATGTTAAATGACTTCATCCAGAAAGGAGCACTTATAGCCATGGGTAAGAATAGGCTTTTATTTTTGAACTTATAAATAATTTCTATGAAGCTTTTGAAGATTGATACTTAGCAAATCTTTCATAAACAATTTGGGATAATAACTTGGAAATCACTTAATTTCTGAAGAGGTTAAAATCCAGTTATGTTTTTTTCTGACAAGTTTTGTGAAAATGAGATTATAAACTATAACAATGTTTTTTATTGTGGATAGTGAAAAATCAGTACCAATGGCAAGTTCCTCATTTATCCATTTGTTTGTCGCTTCCAGAAAACTTAAAGATCAAATTTATTGCTGAGAGTTATAATCAGATCAACTCAAATGTTTGAGATCATTTAAAACTTCTGAATCTCAATCAATGAATTTATTATTGTTATTAAGCTTCTATTATGAGTCAGAGACACTGTGATAGGTGCTGGGGATACAAAAAAAGAGACAAAAGACAATTCTTGCCTCTCACTTCTAAGTTCTTCAAATGCTGGGAAGTAAGCAGAGCATAAATCATATATGTGAGAGGGGATCTATAAGTAGGGTAAATGGAAGCAAATTTCAAAAAAAACCCTATCATTTCATGAGCATGAAGATTATTGATTATTATATATTACAGGCACTTTAAGAACTATACACACTGAATAATGAATATGTTTTATATATATATGCATATATATATACATATATATATATATATATATATATATATATATATATATATATATATATATATATAGCAAACGATGTTCAAAGGAAGACAAATTCACTTTGCTGTTCAATCTTTTCAGTCATGTCTGACTCTTCATGACTCTGTTTGGGATTTTCTTTACAAAGATTCTGCATTGGTTTGCTGTTTGTTTCTCCAACTCAAGATGAGGAAATTGAGATAAATAGGGTTAATTGACTTGCCTAGGGTCACACAGGGCCCCACAGACAAATTTGTTCTAAGGCCAGATTTGAACTCACAGAGTCTTCCTCACCCTGGTCTGGTACTAAATCCACTGTGCCATCTGACCACCGCAATATAAGTAAACTTAAGTAAAACAATTTAAGTAAAAAAAAAATAAACAAACAAGAAAATAATTATCGATCCAAATAAGGAGCAAATCTGAAATAAGAAGCTTGGTAGAAATATGGTTTATAGATAAAGATCAAGGGCATTTTTTAAGATTTTATTTATTTTTTATTTATACATTACTAAGATATTCTTGTTCAAGAGTAAACATAATACCCCCTCCCCCATAAAATATAAAACCTTATGAGAAATAAAGTAAAAGAAAGAGGGGAAAAATGTGCTTCAGTCTGTGTTCTGATACCAGCAGCTCTGTCTCAGGTGGATTGTATTCTTTATCCTAAGTCCATCATAGAAGTTACTTTCATATTTTTCCACAGTTGCTGTTGCTGATTCCCTCCATCCATTCCTCCCCACTAACATCTATTATATTTTCTCTCTCCTTTCACTCTGCCCCTCTTCAAAAAAGTGCTGTGGAGTACCTGAGTGGCACAGTGGACAGCACCAGCCCTGGAGCCAAGAGGCCCCAAGTCTGCATTCTACCCCAGGGACCCAGCAAGCACCCAGCCCTGTGGTCCTGGACAGGCCACCCAATCCCACCACCTTGCAAAAAAATAAAAAAAGAAAATGTAAAATGTATTATATCTGACTATCCTCTCCTATGATCTACCCTCTCCTCCATCACCCACATCCACCCCTTGCCCCTGTCCCCCTTCTCTCCTTTTTCTTATAGATGTCTATACCCTATTAAGTATGTATTCTGTTTCCTCTCTGAGCCATTTCTGATGAGAAAGAAGGTTCCCTTATTCCCCCTCACCTTCCCCACTTTCATACCATCGCAAAAGCTACATGAAATATCTTTTATATGCAATATCTTAGCCTATTCTACCTCTCCTTTCTCTTAATCGCAGTACATTTCCCTTTCACCCATTGACTCCATTTTTAGCATATATAATATCTTCAAATTCAGCTTTCTCCTGTGCTGCTACCTGCTCTATTAAATGAGAAGTTTCTTATGAGTATTATCAGTATCATCTTTCCATGCAGGAATACATGCAGTTCATCCTCATTAAGTCCCTCATAATTTACCCTTCTCCACTCTCTATGCTTCACCTGAGTCCTGTACTTGAAGGTCAAATTTTCTGTTCAGCTCTGGTTGTTTCATTGAAAGTCCACCTTTTCCCCTGGAAGAGGTTGTTCAGTTTTGCTGGGTAGTTGATTCTTGGTTGCATTCCAAGCTCCTTTGCCTTCCTGAATATTATATTTCAAGCCCTACAAAACCTTAATGTAGTTGCTGCTAAGTCCTGTGTAATCCTGACTACAGCAACATGATGGCTGCTTGTAATATTTTCTCTTTGACTTGGGAGTTCTGGAACTTGGCTATATTATTCCTGAGTGTCATTTTTTTAGATCTCTTTCCAGGGGAGATTGGTGGAGTTTCTCAATTTCTATTTTACCCTCTGCTTCTAAGATATTAGGTCAATTTTCCTGTAGGAATTCTTTAAAAATGAGGTCAAGGATGGGGGTAGCTAGGTGGCTCAATAGGTGGCAGCTAAGTGGCTCAGTAGGGGGCAGCCAGGTGGCTCAGTGGATAGAACACTGGTCCTGGAGTCAGGAGTACCTGAGTTCAAATCCAGCCTCAGACACTTAATATTTACCTAGCTGTGTGGCCTTGGGCAAGCCACTTAACCCCATTGCCTTGCAAAAACCCTAAAAAAAGAAATGAGGTTAAGGCTCTCTTCCTGTTCATGACTTTCAGGTATCCCAATAATTTTAAAATTATCTTTCCTGAATCTGTTTTCCAGATCATTTGCTTTTTCAATGAGCTATTTCACATTTTATTCTAATTTTTCATTCTTTTGATGTTGAACAGTTGTGTCTTGATTTCTCATAAAGTCATCAGCTTCCTTTAGTTCCATTCTCCAGCTGAAGGATTTGTTTTCCTCAAAGAGATTTCTTATCTCCTTTTCCATCTTCCCAATTCTGCTTTTTTAAAGCATTCTTCTCCTCAATAACTTTTTGAACTCTTTTATTCATTTGACCTAAGCTGGTTTTTAACATGCTATTTTCTTCAACAATTTTTTGGATCTCCTGGACTAACCTGCTGACTTCATTTTCATGTTTTTCCTGCATCTCTCACATTTCTTTTCACAATTTTTCTATCTCCCTTACTTGATTATCAAAATCTTTTTTTGAGCTCTGTCATAGCATGAGCCCAACTTCTATATTTCTTGGAGTCTTTAGATACAGAAACTTGAACTTTTTCATCTTCAGATTGAGTATTTTGGTCTTCCAGGGGACCAAAGTAATTGTCTATGGTAGGTTCCTTTTTTTCTGTTTACTCATTTCCCCAGCCTGTGCTTGGTTTTGGGGGTGCTTCCTGAGCTTTTGAGTATTTATTGGCATACCCTCCCACACACACAAGGACCTCAATGTGAGGGTCTGACTGATCTCCTGGTCTTTGAATGACCACAAGCTCAACCCTCGGCCATGGGGCTGTGAGGGGGGGTTCCTACTAGATGTGAGGCCTAGACTGTGACCATGGTCTGAATGTAGTCTGAGCCCCAGAGTCCTGTTCCAGGACAGAGAACAGACCTTGGCTGTCTCCCTCCACTCCCTTACCTTTGGTGGGCTGAGCACTCAGGGTGCAGTTGCCTGGAAACTCCTACTGGGCAACTCCATGTGCCTGTCTGTTTCTTGGATCTGGGCTGCCATGCTCACGCTGAGTGTGGTGCTGAGGTTGTGCTTGTTCTGGCAAGGGTCTCCCTGCTGTTCTTCCAAGTTGTGCTTGGTACTCCCTGGAGTGCAGGTCATGAAACTGCTTCTGCTCCTAGGTGCCCTGGAGCTGTTCCCATGAGGCTGAAGTTCCTTTGCTATGGCTACCCCTCCCACCCCATGGAACAGTTTTTCCACTATTTTCCAGGTTACCTTGGGTTGGCAAATTGCCTCACTGGACCTTTCTGTGGGTTCTGTCTCTCAAAAATTTAGTTTGAGTCATAATTTTAAGGTTTGTAAAATATTTTGGAGAGAGCACCCAAGAGAGGTTCTTCTCCTGCCACCATCTTGGCTCTGCTCCAAGGGCATTTCTTTATCTCTGTGAGAGGCAGCATGATGAAAGGTTGGTCTTAATCTTATCCATTGCTCTACTTAGCTGCCTGTATTATACACTTTACTTCAAAGATGATGAATTTATTTATGTGTGATGAATTTATTTATAGGGTTTGTATATGTACAAATATGTAGATATAAGTATATATTAATATAAAAAGTTAACATTTGCATAGTATTTTAAAGTTTTGTGGAACACTTTACAATATCTCCTTTTATCTTCACAATTTTGGGTGGAAAGTAATATTACTATCTACATTGTCTAAATCAGGAAAATTAGACCTACAGAATCTGTGATTTGCAAGAGAGGTCACACATTGAGTGTATGTATGAGGGTACTTTTGAACTTAGGTTTTCCAGACTCTAGGAATAGCTCCCTACTCATTATTCCATTGAAGTGTTTTTCCATGACTGGTAGTAGGGAATGATGAATAGAATGAAGACCATAGAGACAGGACAGCTGAGTTTGGCCCTCTAATATATACTATCTTTGTGTAAAAGGTCATGCCAGGATTCGAACAAGGATTTCAAAGTCTTATCTCTACATTAATCGCAAGACTTCTAGAACAAACTTTTCCTTATCCCAGGCCTACTGATCTTTCCAATACATCTGTTAACCTTGAACATCCCCCAAGTGTCCTGGGATTGTTTCTTTTTCTATCCATATGTTCTGGTTTGGTGATCTCTGCAATAAGTTCAGTTATCATCTCTTTTTAGGTACTTCCCAAATCAAGAAATTCAACCCTAGTCTCTTTCCTCAGATGTAGTCAAGGAACCCCAATTCACTCATAGACATCTTAAATTGGAAGTCCCATAGACACTTCAAACTTGACATGTCAAAAACAGAACTCATTATCTATATTCCAAATGCTTTCCCATTCAAAACATTCCTGCTGCTATTGAGGGCACCACCATCTTCTCTGTCACTAAAACTCACAACCTCTATGTCATCCTAGACTCTTCATTTTCACTTCATATACACAATGCACTGTGAAATATTGGCAATTTTTGCCTCCCTAACATCTCTTTTATAGTTCCTTTTCTCTCTAATCAAACAACCAAAAACCTTGTCCAGTTCCTCATAACCTCTTGCCTGGATTATTGTAGTCATTCAGTCATGTCCAGCTCTTTGTGACCATATTTGATAATGCAGTGGTTTTGCCATTTCTTTTTCCAGGTAATTTTATAGATGAGGAAACTGAGGCAAATAAGTTTAAGTGACTTGGATCACACAATTAATATATGTCTTCCTAAACTCAAGAAGATGATTTTTTTCTGACTCCAAGCTCAGAATTCTAGCCATTGCAAGTTGCTTTGTCTAGACTATCATGACTTTCTAGTTTAATTCTCTGTTTCAAGATTCTCTACTCCAATTCATCCACCGAAAATAGCAAGGTAATTTTTCTAAAGCATCAGTCTGACCATGTCACACTTTTCTCCCCTGACTGATTCAAAAGAATTACTTTTTCCCTTTCTACATTGAACTCTCCTTCTCTGAGCTTTTTTTTAAACACATGGATTAGCATTTGAAAGCTAATTGTTACATGTATGTTAAGTTTGTCTCTCCTCCAAAAACATAAGATTTTGGAAGGCAAGAATTATTATTTATACATTTATCATGCACAGATTAATACAGTACTAGGCTGGCTCAATAAAATACTTGTTAGTTCATTGATTTTAGTACTGTCAACATTTTGTCATTTTTCATAGGTGCTATTTGGCCTCAAATCATTCCCTGCTTCCACTTATATACGCAAGACATGATCATCTCTGATTAGGATAGCAAATAATTGAAAATAATCATATCATATTTACCAGACATTTACCTTCTTTAAGGTCCCTGAACAAAGACAGAGTAACAGCATCAGCCTTATTTCCTTATTCACTTGGTTGTTTTAAACCTTCCTAACAAATAGAGCTATCCCAAGGTAAAATGGGTTGCCTTGGGAGGATGCCTTTTTTTGTGGAGATTTTCAAGCAAAGGATATATATGACAATTTCTTAGATATATCGTAGGAGACATTCTTTCTAGGTTGCTAGGAGATGGATAAGTGTTCAACTTAGAGAAAGAGTCTGAATCTCAGTTTAGACAATGTGAATCTCTACCTACCTTAACTTCTTCATCTGTAAAATAAGAATGATCCTTTCAAGGATCCAATGAAATGACAAATGTAAAATACTTTGCAGACCTTAAACCACTCACTATAATGTTGTTCAATCATTTCAGTCATGTCTAGCACCATGACCTCATTTGGGGTTTTCTAGGGAAAGATACCATATTTCCATATGTATAAGATGTACCCTTTTCTTGTAAATCTGGGGTCTAAAAACTGGAATCATCTTATAGAGTGGTTGTGGACTTTTTACTTGAATTTCCCATTTTTTCATGCTTCTTGTCTTTATGCTCATTGTTTCACATTTGTTACTGGTATATTAGGTGACATTTTGCTACATTCTGCCCACAAATGGCTCAGAAAAGATTTTTGTAAAGTGCTGAATTCAAGTTGAAAACAATCCAGTTTGCAAAAGTGAGTGGAAATTGTGCTGCTGAAGGTATATTTGGTCCTCTCCAACTGAGCAAACAATACAAGACTGACTACAGGAAAAAGAAACCCTACTGAAAATGCCATGACAGAAGACCATGAGAGGCAAGTCAGCAAAATGACCTGATTTCAAGAGGGAATTGAAGAGATGAATTGAAGAGCAATGGGCAACTGGAATTCTTGTGTCCACAAAGATGGATCAGCATGAAGGAAGAAGAATTGCTGATGAAAAAGAAGTTACTGTTTTCAATGGAGAACACCATTGGTGCTTCACATCATGAATCAGAATGGACTAAGCATGTGTACATGTACCAGACTTGCCCAAAAGTAGCCTGAAAGCTATGAGCAGAAGGTCCTTGAATTTTACGATTAATTTGAGCTCAATAACTTTATGTTATATACTTTTTTCAAATTTTGGGACCCCAAATTATGACATGTCTTATACATGGGGCAATATGGTATTGTTTTGCTCATTTTACAGATGAAGAAATTGAGGCAAAGAGTGTTAAGTGACTTGCTGGAAGTCATACAGCTAAGAAGCATCTGAGATCAGATTTGATTCTTCCTGATGCCAGGATTGTCATTTTTATCTGCTGCACTACCTAACTATCTTAAAATAGTATATAGATTCTAGCTTTTAGTGATTAGTTTATAAGCCCTGGAGTCAGGAAGACTTGAGCTTCAGACTCTTTTAAGCTCTGTCACTCTGGACAAATCATTTGATTATTGTCTTCTTTAGTTTTTTTCATCTGTAAAAATGAAGATTTTTGATAGCAGATATTCCATAGTGTTTTTATAAATATATATGAGATAATATTTATAATGTGCTTTGCAAATCTTGGTATGTTATATAGGGGCTAGCTATTATTTTTTAAATACTTATGTACATTGTGCCCCTTCCAACTCTGAGATTCCATGATGTGTGTGATTCTCTTACTCTGACTTTTGGGAGTACACCTGAAATCTAAGTCAAATCACAAAAACTTAAACTTTTGCTCATTTGTAAAAATAGTATAATTGCAGTATTTCCTGTCATTTCATACAAATATGAACCCACAGTAAGTCTAGTGACTAACACTTTAAATATTCAGACAACTACCCAGAGGTGGCCATGAGAAAAATCTTCACTAATCACATTTCACTATAGTCATGAAATTATTTTGCTAAAAACAGCAAAAGAAAAAACCATTAACAAAAATTCATTCATCCTTTCATTTGATAAAGTAATCATTTATTAAATGCATGGTCTATCCAAAGTACTGTTCAAGGTACTAGGAGATATATAAAGATAATTTATGCAGATACCACTTTTTATTGTGAAGAAAAATAGTACTGATGAAGCTACCCAATGTCCTTGAAATTATATTACCTATGTCATTGCCTATAAGAGTAATATCTACCTATCTATCTTTCTGTCTGCCTGTCTATATATCCATTCATATATGCATCTATTCCTTCCTGCCTTCAATTGTTTATATAGTTATTAGATTATTTACTTTTGCTCTACATAAAATATGCTTGGGAAAACATCATGAAAGCTGCCTGGATGCTATTTTCTCTGGGTAGAGAATCCAGGATCAATAGGAATCAGTGAAGTCACCTTGTCACAGGAGTTGGCGATGGTAGAGTTCATATGGGGAATGACAACAGGAAGTCAAGAGAACTCTCGCCCTTTGGAGGCTTCCTATTTTAAATGTATCATTGATGTCTATCCTGTACACACATACTTGTTTCTACAAAGCTAAACAAGTATAAGTACTGTCAAGGCACCTTTGAATTTAAGCACCCTTGGGTATAACTTCAACCACTCTATATTAGGTATGACTCAGCAATAGATATCTCCAACTCTACCACATGGAATAATAAAATTTCAGAATCAGAAGGAAATTTATTTTTACCTCATTTTACATATGAGGAAATAGAGGCCCATAGGGGTGAAATCACTTATACAAGGTTATATCCTTTTTCAATAGCAGAATTGGAATTAGAACATGGGTCTCCTGGCTTCTAGTATTATGCTCTTTCCATTAGATTACTGCTGCTTCCTCAGACATTACTTAATTGCCTCTGTATAAACATTATTTCTGATATGTTGTTTCAATAATGACAAAGATTTACATACTTTAGAATCAGTGACCTAAACATGCTGTTGATCATTGTCTAATTCTCTTAATAGTTAACATATTTTCAAATTTTCTTTGAATTCTCATGTGGGTTATGCTACATTTTTTATAACCACTCCAATATACTGCAACCCAGTTTGGAAGTCTGACCAGTCACCATCTGTTTCAATATATTTGAAAATGGAGTTTGTGCTAGTGAGAGAGACAGAGATTGAGAAAGCATCAGAGAGAAATAATGAGATAGAAAGAGAAAGTGACAGATGATGAAAGAAGAGACAGTGAAAGAGAAGACAGACAGTAAAGGGGGGGAATGAGGGAAAGAGCAAGAAAGAGTCAGAGAAAGAGTGAGTAAGAGAGATTTCAAAAGTTTAATGACTATTAAGGGCAAGCTGATAATGGCTTCAATGTGTACACCAAATATGAGTTCAATTACTAAGACAAAAAACATTCACATCTTTAATTGATTGATATTTCCTTATATTGAACTAAAGGTGTGAGAAGAATCTCTCAAAAGAGATCTGAAAATGAAGTGTGATGATGAAGTTGGGAGGGCTTTGATATAGATCCATTTGCAAATCACAGCAAAAAAACAGCTGAGCAAAATGGTAAATCTTGAGGGAATTCTGGTCATTTAAAATCACTACCTATTAGTTGCATAAACTTGGGCAAGTCATTTCCTGTTTCTTCATAAAAGTAGAAATAATGATTGCTTTTTCTATTTTGCAGAGTAGTTGGGAGAGGGTAGTTAAATATGAAAATGCTTGTGAAGTTGTTTTATTGTCCTGATACCTGGAGCAGAATGGTAAATAGTTAGAATTTCTTCTTGCCTGGGAGATAGAGTCTGAGGAAATAAAATACTATTGGAAATCTTTTAGAAGAGGCAACAGGTATATGTAGGCTCTACAAAGAGGAAGCAAAATGGTGGCCAATAGTAACTATCCCTTTATATAGTTCATTAAAATTGCAAAGTACTTTAAAGCCTTTTACTTCCTTGAGTCTCACAATAATCTCTAGAGAGATACAGCAGCTATTATTATTCTCATTTTATAAGTAAGTGAACTGAGATGCAAAGAGCTTAAGTGATTTGTCTATGGTCATATAACTTGTGACTGGAAATAGAAGGATTTGAACTCATGTCTTTCTATTTCCAAGTCTAACACTTTATCTACTTTGAAAAGACCAAGGGAGATTAACCCAAATAAGCATGGTCATGGGATAGAATGTGTTGGGATCCAAAGGAAAATTGAATGATATGTCTAATAGTATGCAACATAAAATCTAGCAGAGAAGTAAAACATGAATTATGCCTATAAGGTAAGTCAGGTTTAGAGAAAGAGGTAAAACACTAGGGAGAATAGTGTAAGCAGCAAACATCTAGTGAAAGACAAACAAACACCCAAGGCTGGAGGAAAGGAACTGTTGGTTCATCTGAAACAGATGTTTTGTGTTCCTCATCTGTCTGGTTATGAATTCTGCCTTTAAGAATTAATTGACCCCTTTGCAGGTATATGAATCCACAGCTGCATCTGTCACTATAAAGCACAATGTGAGTGGAAATATTAGTTATTAATCCATTTTTATGACTGTGAAGAGCTACGAAAATTGATCATTTAAGAACAATTTTTTAATAATACTATCAGATGAAAGTGGTGCAGAATTTTTTTTTTAAAAAAAAGAAAATGAAACTTCCTTATATCATTTGTGAAATACACATTTTTGCCTCTTTTATCTCTTCTTCTTTTTGGAAGGAGAGTCAGCTTCTCTTATTTTTAGTCAATGTGGGGAATTCCTGCTGTGGAGATTTCCTTCAATAATGCAGATCAGCAAATAATCTGTTATTTGGATTCTAAGAGAGTTGCTTGAGGGATTGAAAGGTTAAATGACTTGCCCATGGTCATACAACCAATATAAGTCAGAGGTAGAACTTGAACTAGGACTCCTTCACCCCCCAAGTACAGCTCTCTGTGAACTATTGTTGCCTTTTATCTGGAATGTTCCATGTGAAAAAAGCAAACATCTTAATAGTCACATTGATGGTTTAGGGAACCAGAAAGGAAAAGTCCAAGTGTCCATTAATATTTTAAAGGAACCAGGAATGACAACACAGCTGGTCTATCATGGATAGAAGACATGAAAAAGCTACTTAACATTTCCAGAAAAGTTGTGATAGACAATAGTTAGACTAGATATAGCTGAGAAGTTCTTGGAAGGAGTTGGAGGGAGAAATATGACACTTTTCTTCTAGTTCTTCTCAACAGAAGCAGTTTGTCATGGTAGTTAGTTGAACTTGAACCTATTTTGCCTGTTATACATACTAGATATGTGACCTTGGATAAGTCATTATCCTCTTTGTGTTCTAAGTCTGTAAGTTGAAGAGGTAGCACTGATGTTCTTTGATAGAAGCAGGTTTCTCATTTGAGTGCGCTGTATGTATTAAGGAAATTGAAGATTCATTCCCTATCTATACTCTTTCAGCTCCAACTACCCAAATGTGTCAAAGAAGCCCGAGAGATATTAAAAGTAACTCGGATCAATTCGGAGAAAAATGAACTTTGTTGAGGACTTTTTTCTTTTGGTTCCAGCTTTTAAGATTGGTAACTTTTTTTTGAAGGATAAATAAAATGTTTGAGATAGTCTATAAAACATTAGTAAAAATGAGGAAATGTGAAGAATTTTATGTAAAAGCAGTTCTCCACATATATAAATATATACACACATATAATCAGATTAATATAATTCCCATATATGAGGACAAGTATTCTGCAGAGTAGCATCTAAATGTATTAAGATGTATATTTGTCTCAAGAGAAACTGGCTGGTTTCACATAACAACTATGTTGTAGTGAAAAGAGATTAGGGCTAGAAGGCAGGAGATGTGTGTGTGTGCATGGCTTCTAGGCCTGGATCTACCAATAATTAGTTTATGATTTCACTTAAAGTTCTGTGATCCCCAGGAGTTTAATTAAAAAAGAGTTTGAACTATATTCTTCCTAAAGTCCTCCTATGTCTAAAAGTCAGTGATTCTATAAGAAATATCTTTCTTATACCTTGTGATCTTCATATCTTTGTAGATTTTTTAAAAGATTAATGAATGATTTTAAAAATGTACTTGTCTTTCTGACTAGAGTTAAAAGGAGTAGAAGAGGAGGGGACACTGGTTATAATGTTCATTCTTATAAGTGTTAGAAACAAGTTTCTTCTCTTGCTTATTTAAAAAGCTGATGTTAAAGAACAGTTGATGATATTGGAATCTCAAGGAAGTAACCTGACTTTTCTTGACTCTGTGATCTCAAAATCCATAAAGGAGATAAGACTGAAAAACAAAGATGTAAGTGAGGATAGTACAATTGTGGCATTTGACTGGTTGCAAAAATGGAGAATATTTGTTTCATAGGATATGACTATAAAAATTCCAAAGACCAACAGTTGAAATGCAGTATTCTAGTCTGTTCTTGATTACTGCAAGATAGTGCTTATATTTACTTATATCCCCAGAACTTATCAACATGATTGGCAGGAGGAAGCACTTTAAGAGTTTCTTGGCTGACTAACTGGAAAATAATTCTTAAATGGTATGCATCTGAATTGTCCAATTTCTTGGTTATTTCAGATTCTTTCATTTTCCTCAGTAAGTAACATCATCATCAACATCACAACCTCACATAATGTTTCCCTTATGTTTGTGTTGTACATGTTAGTGTATGTGTATGTGTGTTATATGTAGGATATATATATATATATATATATACATATATATGTATATATATATATATATATATATATATATATATATATATATTTGAGAAAAGTCACATACTATTGGCTGTTTTGTAAAGTATTTGAAACCTTAATCTCAAGCAATACAACAAAGACATTGGCAGAAGCATGCAGGCATATTTGATCAATACCACAGTCCTGTAATCATTAGGCCCATGTTACAGATGAGGAAATTTAAAGGGTCATAGGATCTAGAGCTAGAAGGTAGCTTTGAGACAACCTATTTGAACCCCTTTGTTTTTACAAGTGAGAAAACTGAGGTAAAGCCCCATTTAGGTTAAGTGACTTTCCCAAGGTTGAAACAAGTATCAGAGATGAAATTTGAACTGAGTTCCCTATAAAGTCAGTGCTCTTTTCATTGTTCCCCTGAATGACAACATCATCTAGCTCCTTTAGTTTTTTAAATTATGCCTAATTTTCAAAAGTTAAGGTGAAATGGAAACACTTTTTCATAAGTCAATAAAAACAATAAAAATAAAGCACTAGAAAAAGCATTTATGATATCAGAAAATGAGATTGATGGGACAAAGTTTTCCATGTTATTATAATTAGGAAGGAGGATTGGTAATAATACTAACAAGGTCATCAGTCTTTCTTCTGTTCTGAAAATAGCCTGCTTCTTGGCAAGGAGAAATCAGGGGTTTTCATAACTATGTAACAAAATGGGGTAGGAAAATCTGAGTTCAAATGCTTTCTCAGATACTAGCTGTGTGAACTTTGACAAGTTACTTAACTTTTTTTCAACCTCTTTCCTATTTATGAAAATGGGAATAATAATAGCCCCTACCTCTTAACATGAGACCGAGTGGGATAAAATATGTAAAGCAATATATGACAGCTTAATATTTAGGTTGATCCACTATTATACTATGGCAATAGAATTATGTATTTAAGGAGAGGAGAGCTCAAGAACCAGATGAGACATTTTCTTTACAAAGTAATAAAACTGGTTGACTTCCCACTTTGTTTCTATCTTCTCTTGTGTTATATTGTGTCGAGTAAACATTATAACCACTGACCTCTGCCACAAGAGGCTTAAAGTTTTGGCCACAGGAAGTATACTGATTTTCTGATAAATGATGACTTTGTATTACCAAATCAGAGATAGTTACATCATTCTTGTCCTCTGAGCTTTCTCTATTTGCTAGGATATGTCTACGGGATCCTAAAACTAATTATATTCAGTAAAGCATTTTTCCTTCCATCTCTGTTTCTCAAAAAGAAGTTTCCCCTATTTGTTGGATGTTAGGGAGGGCACTGATTCCAGAAAACAGTCTTTACATCAATGCATCCATGCTTGCTATAGTTGCTTTCCTGGAATGGATACATATTTAACATCTCTGAAACTTAGTTTCCTCCTCATTAAAATGAGAGGGTTGGAGGTGATGATGCTAAGGTCCCTCTGAACCATTGCCACAATTTTGACCACGTGGTTTTAAAAAAATATATATTACATTTTTATACTTCCATAAGATGTTTGAGACATTTTACACACATTGTGCCATTTTATTTTCATAATACATGTGAGAGGGGTACCAAGGGGACTACTGTCTTCATTTTGAAGATAAGAAAATTGAGGCCAAGACATATTAAATGGCTTGAACACAGTTAAAAAGGCTCCAAGGCAGGACGTGCATCTAAGTCTCTCTTGATTCTGGGCCCAGCCTTATTGATTCTGTAGCATGCGATCCCTCAGTGAGGTATATTCCATATCTCTAACATTATCTGTTGGGTTAACATCTCTAGAGACTACATAACCACTCCCAGAACACCCCCTCCGCCAAATAGAAATCTTTCCTAACTTATCCCCTGCCATTTTGATTTTCATTAGCTTTCAAGTACCATCATAGATAGCAGCAGCCATGGATTTTCTGCCAAAAATTAAGTCCATAGGATTAATGGTCTTTATTTTTTCTCTTCTTTAGTACCCTCAACATCCTGCCAACATACATATTCTGTTCTAATGCAGCAACTGTTTTTACCACAGTATAAAGGAACCTTAGATAACCAGAAGTGTTAGGAACTGTTGTGTGAGGGAGCACTGTAAACTATCATCACCTGATATCCTTGAACACCAGAGCTTTGTTTTGCTAGGTGCCATGGGAGTGGGAGTGGATTACAGGCTGGGAGGTTATTTAAGCACTGGTGTTTTGGTAAATAAATGGAGACCTTGGAGTACTTGGGGATCCTGGAGCACTTGTCATCCTTTTCTTCCTTGTTTCCTGCCCCTTCAACGCTTGCCTTGGGAAGATTGAGGGAGTCCAGAAAGGGACAGGCTCAACACAGAAGGGTTATAATTTGGGGCTGGAAGGGTATGGAGAAATCTCATTTAAAATGTCCCATTTTACTAAGGACTGGAAATATGAGGTGATTTATCCTCCCCGCCTCTGAATTTTCCTATCCCTGTGAAGACTAAAACCATCCTCTCAGTCACCCAGACTCACAAACCGGGAGTCATCTTCATCAACTCACTCTCTTTCACTTGTCTTTATACAATTTAATGTCAAGGCATTTTTAAGCCTTCATAACATCTTTAATATATGTTGCCACCATTTTGCTGGGTCCCTAATCACCTCATTCTTGGATTATTGAAATAGTCTGCTGGTGAGTCTGCCTACACAAATCTCTCTTTATTCCAGTTCACTCTCCATTCAGGTGCCAAAATGATCTTCCTAAACAGAAAATCTGACCATGTTAATCCTCTACTTAATATACCAAACATTCCCTATCATCTCCAGGATCAAATATAAAATCCAATGTTTGGCATTCAAAGCCCTTCACCACCCAGTTCATAATTCCTTGATCATCCCTCACACATAGTCAAACAAACACCTTTCCAGATTTCTTACATCTTATTCTACCCCAAATACTCACAATTCATGTTCACTGTATTGTGTTCTTGAACATTGTTCTTGAACAAGTCACTAAGCTCCCTGTTCCAGTCATCTTCACTGGCTGTCTCCCATACCTGGAATGCTTTCAAGTTTCTCCTCAACTATGATCTTACTTTTCTGCCTTCATTAGTCTAAAATAAAATCTTGCCTTTTATAAGAAGTTCTTCCCAATTTCTCTTAGCTCTACTGCCTTCTCTTTGTTGATCATTTCCTATTTGTCATATATATATATATATGTATATATATATATATATACATATATATATATATATTATATCTTGACTGTATTTAGTTGTTTGCATTAGACTAGGAGCTCCTTGAAGCTACAGAATATCTTTTACCATTCTTTGTATCTCCAACTACTTGGAGAAAAAAGACCATTAATCCTGCAGTCTTAGCAAACAGTAGTTGTTTAATAAATGTTTAATGTTTGACTGACCAAGTAACAAATACCTAGGTAGCAGCAGTTCCAGGATTTGAATCCAAACTTACTTAATTCCAAATACTATGCTCTTTTGACTATGCTCCAATTGCCTCTGCAATTACATACAAATTAGACAAACTTTGAGTATATAGACTCACATGAATGTTTGATAACTTTGCTTAACTATTGGGTAATATGTCTTCCAGGCTCTTTCAGATTTCTAGTCAGGAAATCTCTCCTCTGGGATTACTGATTTTTTTTGGTAGCTTCTTCCCTTTTATTACCCAATTGTTGAGATAAATCTCTCTCTTAATTTCCTAGATTTCTAGAGAATACTTTCCCCCCTCTATGTTCAAGATCTATTCCCTTACCTCAAAAATAGTACCTTCACTCAAATCATTATCAAAATTGGTATGTCCTGCATCTTTCCTGCTGAAATACCCTACCAGTCTTTCCTATGTTCTGGACTAACAGATCCTGCTCATTCCTTTTCCATTTTAATAAAAAAATTTCAGTCAATCAATTATCCATCCATTATCAAGGGTGTTAAAGTGCCAAGGAAAGATACAAATACATTTTTTAAAAAGAAAAGTTCAGTTTTCAAGAAGCATACATTCCATGGAGGAACATAAAGAGTAACAAGTTTATATGTGAGTATATACAGAACAAATACAAACAAAATAAATTCAAGATAGTTAAATGCAAAGTTTTTAGGAAGGGAGGGCATAAAAAAATTGACAGATGAGAAGTCAGAAAATGTTTCATGTAGAATTCTCATGGTCCTTGAGCTGCTTCTTGAAGGAATAGGAAGAAGTGCATTCAGAAAAGAAATAAGATGGGAGATGGAGTGTCAGATGAAGAGATGTATGTTTCCCACTTTCATCTTAGCCCTGGAAATTTTAGTGCTCTGGTAATGGTGTAAAGGCCACAAAGCAGGTCAATTTGACTGGACTGCAGAGTACAGAATGAAGGTTATACACAATAAAAGTAGGCAGATAGGTGAGATCAAGTCAAAAAAGGCTTTGAAAAGTCAAAGAAAGTTTATATTTGGAGGCAATAGGGAGCCATTGGTGTTACTAAGTAAAAGGAGTGACATTGTTAGACCTCTGCTTAAGAAAAATAATTTTGTATGGAATGATTTTACATATATATATATATATATATATATACATATAGACACACATACATATATTCATATTTGGGTCTAATAGTAGCCCTCTGAGAGTAGAGCAAGGGGGAGGAAAGAAACTTACATGATAAACATATTCCATATTTTAAAGGAAAAGTAAATTGGACATTATAGATTTGAAGTTTTATATTCAATTGCTTTTACTAATTATAGAACTGCTTGGTTTTTTCCCATAGATTAAAAATAAAACAAATAAATAATTTTTTAAAAGAAAACTAATTTGGTAGCTATATAGAAGATAGACTGGAAGAGGGAGAATTTTATTTTCTATAATACTTTCTTTATGTGCCCTAGAAATCTCTGGTTTCTTCACTTCCTCACCTCCAACATTCTTAACATTATCACCCCCAGATATATTAACATATTTCAAATACTAATTCAGTTCCCATCCTCTCCTATTGATTATCTTTACTCTTGTATTCTTAAAATTCCAAATTGTTCTATTTGTTACATTTATCATACTAATTTAACTAGTCTCTATAAATACACTGTGATTTTAAAGGAAAGAAGTATGGAAAGCTGTAAGATTAATGCTAGTTCATACTAGCCTTCATAGGTATTAATTCACTTGCTTTGCACACACAAAACAGTTTCATTAATCCCATTTTCATTTCAGTCTTCCACGGGGATTGAGGAACTAAGTCTACTGCATTCAGGAGAGGATTGGTAAACTAACAAGTTATGCATTCTAGAAATTTGTTTATAAGTCAGATTAAATTTTAAGCAATAGAGTTTTTTCCAATTTACAGACTATTTGTGAAGGTATTCTCTTGATTGGATAAAAATTCCAGTTGTACAGCAGATAGCAGGGCAATAGCCATGATTTCTACTTAATAGATTAAATTATACAGGTGGATTTTAACTAGAGTCTATGAGGAAGGCACATGGAAAATTGAATATGATTTATTTAAGGATTAGTTCTAAAGAAGAAATTCTGAAGAATTTAGCCCCCAAAAGAAGGCTCAGTAGCATTGCAACAGAAAGAACCAAAGGTGGGTCTGATTACAATTATTTAAAGTTGGGTTGATGTTGTAAATTTCATTTGTTTCAGAGGTCTTAGATATGAGATTTCTGTTTGAATTATAATCATATCAATTATCTTATGTTTATTTGCAAGGATATATATTTTATAAGTGACTTTTTAATCATGAATTACAAGCAAAGATAGCATCATAGATTAAATGCTTGCTTTCTTCAGACATTAGTGGCAGACATCTGTGAATTTCAGTCAGGACAACTATTCATATGTAAAAGCTGTTTGTAATTTGAGCAATCATAAATTGGGGACTAGCTTTAATAGGACTGTGGCCCTAAGGGGAGCCTCCCATCTCCCAGATGCCAATAGTAGCTCATATTGATTCTTCCAGGAAGACATAGATTCCCATAGTAAGCTAAAAATTTAGATGTTCTATCCAGAGGCCTTGCAACTATAGCACTTTTCATAATGGTGCAACCATGAGGGAAAAAAAACAGGTAAGACAAGTATAAATTAATATTTAATTGTTCTGTCTTTTAAATGTTTCATTAGAAGTTGTATCTATATTTTTAGAATTCTATTAGGTATGGCAAGAAACTTTCTGAGTCTGATTGGAAAACATCCTTTTTAAACATAAGGCCAAACATACATTTTTTGTGAGACTCTAGTGATGATATGAAAATAATCAAAAAGAGAAAAAGAATGAGAAGCATTAATGTGACTAAATAAACATCTGAAGATGACCCTAAAGAATTTATATACAAAGCATCTTGGATGACCAATTTTTTTAAGTAGTGCTTTATGAAGTTGTGTTGCATTAATGTAATAGAGTATTAAAATGCAATTAAGACCAGCAGATGTGAGGTATATAAGCAAAATAGGAAATATTTATATGAAATAATGCAAAGTAAAAAATCAGAATCATTAATATGAAGATAAACTTAAGAAGTTGGGTAAGCAGGAAGAGGAGGAGGAGGAGGAGGAGGAGGAAGGGGAAGCAGAAGGAAGAGGAGGAGGAGGAGAAAGAGAAGGGGAAGGAGAAGAAAACACCAGAAGAATATATATAGTGACTATTATGAATAAAATTGAATGAGCACAAATGGATAAGCATTAAATCTTTATGAAAATTTAGAATGACTAAATAATCATGATTCATTATGAAGCAAAATTTATTTAAATGAAAATAATCACTAAACATGTTTATTTGGTTTTCTTGACATTTCATGTCAATCCTTTAATAAAAAAATTTTAAGACCAAAAATAGTAGGGCCATATCCTTTAAAATAAATGGACATATGTGCATATACATACTAAAATAAGAATATATATGTACATAGACATTATAGTTATATATAAAGCATACAGTAAATAAAATAGGAAATGATTGAACCTAAAGAAAAGGTACTTAAAATTATTATAAAAATACAAATATGAAAAAATAAAGGGCTCTATCTTCGACAATCTAAGTAGATTAGAGAAGGTGAAAGGAATAAACATTTATTAAGTGCCTACACTTTACAAATATTATTTTATTTGATCCTCACAACAACTCTGGGAGGGAGATGCTATTATTAGCCCTATTTTATAGATGAGGAAAATGATGAACAGAAAAAGAGCTTTTTTGTCCAGGGTCATATAATTGGAGACTGTATTTATATTCAGTTGTTACTGATCCAGACCCAGTGGTCTATCTTCTGTACCACTTAGCTATAAGGATGGAGCATTTCTTTTCTGGCTATACTCTTCAATAGAAAATAAGCATTTGTAAAATATGCACTGAAATTTTATCATCACTTAAGGATATGAAGTAAAGTTCATAAATGAGAAAACAATATAAATGACTTGGCACTCAACAGGTTTGTTTTGATTTCCCAAAGCAATAGACAATGAAGCTCCTTTCTCCCTTCTGTAAGAAGAAAGTAGACTGGAAGATGGGTAGTAATTCTATGACCTTTCGTGCTCTGAAAGAACCCAAATCAGAGTTTAGATGGGCAATCATGAGGCATAATGTGAACAGAACTGTTTTATGCAAATGTTACAGCTTTAATGTGATCAACATGGACTGACTGCAGCAGTCTTTCCAGATTGATTACACATTACTTCCCTTAATCCACTATCTAGTCTGGTTATACTCACCTACTCTCTCCTTCATATAAGCTCCATCTCTTGCCTCCAGGCTTTCATTATCAAATTTTTATAAGTGATTACTTCAAAGTTCAGCTCAAGTGCCACTTGAGACCTTTCTTGATCCCTCAGACATTAGTCCCTCACTCATAACAATTTAGCAAAATATTTACTTTGTATACATTTATTTGTATACATATATGCAAGTGTATACATTTACTTTGTATACAATAAATACATTTGTATTTATTAAAATATGTAAGTGTTGTTTGCCCTCATAGAATACAAGCTCCTTGGAGACAGCTGCTGTTTTTCATTTCCATTGTGGTGTCCCCAGCACTTAGCATAATGCTTAGACTATTGTAAAATGCTTAATAAGTGATTTTTAATTGATTCAATGAGGCTCATATTTTGCAAGTTCCCTTTAAAGACCAACAGACAAGACCCAAGATCCAATGAAGATGCTGTGGGTTCTGTTAATTCCCTAATGGTCAAGTCCTAAACACTATCAGAGACTTGTTAGGTTTCATGAAATACTGAATGTGCATGTGATATTTAATTTCTCTGATAAACTATATAATAAAAAAATTCAATATTGTGCCACCACCCAGATAAATAGACCTTTTAAAAAGATGGTCTGATTAACACAATCAAAGCATCGTTTCCCAAAGTAATTCTAATCACTAGAACTCATTTTATTCATTATATAGTGATCCCACTTAATGTATTATTAAAACTCAGAGGCAGCATAACAGTATGGGAGAAAAGTTGTTCTTCAGGAAAGGAAAACTTGAGATCAAATCCTACTTCTGCTGAAAACTAGCTGAGTGGCCCTGGGCAAGTCATTTAACCATTCAGGGACTCAGTCAGTTGACAAACTAATTGAAGAGAAAATGATGATATGTATTTATATAGAACGTCTCCCTTATTGGAAGTTTCTTATAAAAAGAGATTCATAGGCACAGTTAGAATTTTTTTAAAAAGGAAAAAGGGGGAAAAAGGAAAATAAATTAAGTAGAAATGAACTTCCACTCATAATTCTTTATTTTCATCTCTTGTCAAACAAACTGTCAACAGGCTCTGACATTTGTTTCTTCTTGTTTTTTTTAAAATTTCCTTTTGGAGACTAGATGACAGAATTTACTACAATTAAAATAAATATAGGAATATGGACTTAATTTTCCTAATCTCTCTCATTGGAGCATCAAGTCTGGAAGTAACCTCAGAGTCAATCTGGCTCAACATCTTCATTGCACAACAACTTGAGGGAAGGGAACAGGTTTATTTCATTTTGTATTTTGGTCCTTAGCACAGTACCTGTACATAGTAAAAAAAACTTCTGAATAAATGAGGAAACTAAGACAAAGATGGGGTAGCTAGGTAACACAGAAGATAGAGCACCTGTCCTTTAGTCAGGAAGACTCAACTTCAAGAGTTCAAATCTGACCTCAGACACTTACTAGCTGTGCAAGCCGGGGCAAGTCAATCAACTCTATTTGCCTCAGTTTCTTCAATTGTAAAATGAGCTGGAGAAGGAAATGGTGCCACACCAGTTCCTTTACCAATAGAACCCCAAATGGGCTCATGAAGAGTCAGCTACAAACTGTAAAAATAGACTGACAGAAAAGTCCAAGAGAGACCAAGTGATTAAGCCAAGGTAACACAGGGTAATAAGTATCAGTGCTCGATTTTGAACTCAGCACCTTTTAGTAAGTAGCAGAACAAAGACTCAAAATCCTGCCTCTCTATCCCTTGCATTTTACCACATCATGCTGCTTTCTCAGCTTTATTTTCATCTTAAACAATGTATTCAAAGTTATTGACTAAGAAGAAAATGGGGGGAAAATACCCTAGATAATGGTAATTAATGAAAGGTAAAAAGTGAAATAATCTAGTAACATCCAATTTCCTTTCTTTAATTATTTATATTGATCACAGTGTGATAGATAGCGTTGGAAAATTGGGGGGAGGGGGAGAGAATCATCTCACTTAGAGGGAACAAAACAACTTCTAATTATGGAACTTTTCATTTTAACATTTTCAATTAGTTTCTGAGTATTCAATTAGATTCCACAGAGCATATGTTACAAAAAGCATTTAGAGTATACTATATAGAAGAGATTTGGTCTGTGCCCTTAGGAAGCATGTTTAGAGGTGGGAAAGGACTAATAAATAATAAACATATATATGCATATGAAACATCCAGGAACATCTCAATCATATGTCATTAAATACAGTAGGATGACAAGAAAGAAAGGCCAAGCTTACGTTCTAAATTATTGAGGACAATATTTAGATAACCTATAAGCTTGGGACTGTCATGTAAAGAAAGGGAAAAATGTATTATAATAGATTATGTAAGAATGATTACCTCATGAGGGATTGGACTTGGAGTTAAGAAAACCTGAGTTCAAATCTGGCCTCAGGCTCTTATCAGTTATGTGATACCATGGGATTATTTTAAATATTTCTGGCTCAGTTTCCTCATATGTCAAATATCTACCTCTCAGAGTAGTTGTTAAGGATAAAAAGATAGTATTGGTAAAGAGCTTTACAAACCTTAAAATAACTATATAATTCCTAGTGTTTATAATTAGGAAGGGATAGGAGGAAAGGCATTGATGAAAGGACCACATGGAGGCATGGTTTTGTTTGTCTTTTGTTTTTGAAGAAGACTATGACATGAAGGAGGTGATGCCATGACATGCAAGTAAACTAAGATTTAAGTGAGGGAGGATGATGAAAAATCACCAGCCTCTGTGGATCTCAGATGCCTCATCTGTTAAATGATAGAAGAGATGGACTATATAAACCTTTCATCCCTAAATTTATAATTTTATGAACCTATGAAAGCAATTTTAGTTTAATTTTAAACACTATATATCTCCTATACTGGAGTCAGATAGGTTCTGTGAGCTATTAATTAGTTAAAATCTCCAAATACATTAAATAAATTCAGCCAAGAAGTCAAAAGGCTACCAGACATTGTCCTCTTACTTGATCCAAATAAGTCTACTCATTGCTTCCATATTGGTTTATTCAGTGGAGTGAATAGCTTTTAAAATAATGAGCACTCTTTGATGTGTGAAAAAGGAACTTCTCAATTTAATCATGCTAACATACACACATCTGTAATCAATTCTGATGGGGGAAAAGCTTGATAAATGACAATCTAGAAAATATTTATCTTTATTTCAAACACTGTAACCACAGCAAACTAATCACTTGGGCTGCAGAAATTAATAAAGACTAGAGGCAATTTTCTGAACAGGAAATGGCAATGTTCTATAAGGACATATCACATTCTCAAAACTCTGTAAGCCCCCATGAATTTCATTGGTTAAACAATATGAAATAAACTGAATTCCTAAAGAAATGATAAATCTCCAGGAGAAGGAAATGTGTCTCTGCAAAATTATACATGGTTGAAATTATAAATTGGAATATAAATAGGGCATTTTAGGATAAGATCAAAATCATTCTCAAAATATAAAATAATAATTAGAATATATATATATCAAAAGGTAAATACAAATCATTTTTATATAATGGCAATGTGGCTGTTCTATATTCCTCAGGCTGGTACAAAGTAAGCAGAAATGAGTGGTGTTGTACACAAAGAATTATCTGTCAGACAAAAAGATGAAACCATACTTTCCCTCAAGGAACTTATGAGCTAAAGGGGTAAGGGTGGGGATAGTATATATATATATATATATATATATATATATATACATATATATATACATATATATACATATATATACATATATATATGTATATATATATAGATAGATAGATATGACTTTCTATAAAATAAGGATATTCCAAGGATATTAAAATGAATAAATGATCATTGATTCCCCTTCCTGGGCTTTTGTTTCCTAATCTGTAATGCAATGAAGGAGGATCAGTTGATATATAAGATCCATTCTTTCTTGAAATTTTACAATCCTGCAATCATAATATTATAGAAATTTCTGAATAGCATTAAGTCCATTTCAATCTGTGCTGATACCAATTTTTAGTGAAACACCCAAAGAAAAGACAAACATAAAATAGCAGGCAATCTCAATATATAAATCTTAAGATCATAAATTTAGAGTTGAAAAAATTTAAAATCTTTTTCATCAGTATTTATTATGGAATAAAATTAATATCAATTTTCTTTTAAAATAGAGGAATGAGGGCATCTAGGTGGTGCAGTGGATAGAGTACCAGCCCTGGAGTCAGGAGTACCTGAGTTCAAATCCGACCTCAGACACTTAATAATTACCTAGCTGTGTGGCCTTGGGCAAGCCACTTAACCCCATTGCCTTGCAAAAAAACAACTGAAAATAAATAAAATAGAGGAATGATTAAATAACACCATAGATTATGAGTTTATAAATAAATGTAAAGAAATGAAATATTATAGATACTTTACTTCAATAAATTTATATTCTAATGCTTCACAATAATATGGTAGTAATACTGTTTTTTTTAGTAGATTATATAAATAAAATTAAAGATTTAGCAAATTCTCTCTGTTCATTCTTTCAATGGAAGCAGTACAAACAACAGTAAGTATATGTATAATAAACACAAGGCAATTTGGTCTAGGTAGGTACTAGTAGCTGTGGCAAGTGATAGCTAAGGAAAAATCTTTAATTTCATGGAATTGCACCTGTCCACTCTCTCCCCTCCCAACTTGAAAAGTTCCTAATCTTTTCTCCAATTTGACATCAGATTACCTAATTTTGCATCCTAATTAATTGTATTCTTTAATTATTTAGTCTTATTTAGTTGTTTTTAAATTATAAAAATCTGTCTCTTGTAGTTGGAGTTCTGGCTTAGGGAGGTCTTGTTTTGCAATTGGCATTCATTGTTTAATAAATCAATATTCTAGGGAAGCTCAAACTTTTATTTTCTCAGTGATTTCATCTTTTCCTCATCACATTTGTGGAGCAAGTTTTCCATTTTTATCTTAATCTTAGAATTTTGGCATTTTGGAGCAACCCAGGTTGATCTGAAGCAGACTTGTATTTATACTCCTGAGATCCACCTTTTCCTTCTTCCAACCCCAGTTGTTTCCTTAATTGCTTGTATGTTGGATAAGGTTCACTTGAGGTTGGAAAGCAGCAATTGGTACTTCAATGAGAAGGTGGGGGTAATGGAAGGAGAGTGAAGACTCCATGGAAAAAATAAACTTCAACATCAATAAATGAAAGAAGGCAAAGGCTTTAATAGATTATACAGGAGACTAATCCACAGAAAGCACTAGATGTCTTAAGCACAAAATAAAATCATATAAACATAGAAATGAATATATTTTAACAGACAGGAAGCAACTCATAATGGATGAAACAAGCACCCTATTCAGTTACCTATACATAATCACATCTCTGACTATTTAGAATAAATGCCAAAGAAAATGGCCAAATAGAAGAATAAAAATAAGAAGACAGTGAATGCAATTACAGAAGTTTTAACTTATCTACAAGAAGTCAACTGCACAAAGAAGGAAATGAACAAATTAAAGATAATAACTGTCATCATTTCTTAGAGAAGTTTAATGAATGCAGAAAGGTTGCTACAAAGATCAAGCCTAAAGAATTCAGAAGTCAGCTTAGCCAACAGATGCTTGATTTCCTTGCCAAGCAGAGAGGAATGGAAGCGGTGGGCAAGATTATTTATAATGCAAACTTATTTGCAAAATATTATAGAAGATGACAGATGACTTCATACCCCACCTTTAATACTATGGCTTTCTAGGACTCCATCCCCACCTGCCAACTCAGTTTCCATCATTTCCTTCCATTTAAGTATATAGAACATTTTGAATGTAAATAGGTATTTATATATTATATCCTCCATTAGAATTAAATTTCTTGAGAGAGCAAGGACCATGTTTTTGCCTTTCTTTGTATCTTTACAAATTAGTACAATGCAAGGACATAGTAAGAGCTTAACACCTGTTTGTTGATTGGCTTTAAATAGCACTGATTTATAAAACTGAAAATCTGGGAAGGAAAAACAGCCTTTTAAAAAGCTTGGTATGAGATCCAGGGAAGTCATCTATAGATAATTTATAGATGAAACTCAAAGGAGACAATAAACAGACAAAACAGACTAGAGCTGCCAGCATTCATGAGTTATTTTTTCATGTGAAAAAAACCATATTGGTTGGAATTCTTCTAATGGATGTGTAAAATGAGGAAAAGGCAATGACTCTTATGAAGAGGGTCTTGGCCATTCCCCAAATGACAAATGGTCAAAGGATATGCAAAGGCCATTTATAGCTGAGGAAATCAAAGCCACCCATAGTCATATGAAAAATTGCTCCAAATCATTTCTTATTAGAGAAATGCAAATTAAAGCATCTCTGAGATACCACCTCACACCTCTCAGACTGGTCAATATGATCAGAAAGGACAATAATCAATGTTGGAAAGGATGTGGGAAATCTGGGACACTAATACATTGTTAGTGGAGCTGTGAACTTATCCAACCTTTCTGGAGAGCAATTTGGAATTATGCCCAAAGGGCAACAAAAATGTGCATACCCTTTGATATGACAATACCACTACTGGGTCTATAACCTGAAGAGATCATTAAAAAGGGTAAAAATGTCACTTGTAAAAAAAATATTCATAGCAGCCTTGTTTGGGGTGGTAAAGAATTGGACATTAAGTGAATGTCCTTCAATTGGGAATGGCTTAACAAACTGTGGTATATGTATGTCATGGAATACTATTGTTCTATTAGAAACCAGGAGGGATGGGAATTCAGAGAAGCATGGAAGGATTTGCAAGAACTGATGCTGAGCAACATGAGCAGAACCAAAAAAAAACACTATACCCCCTAACAGCAATATGGAGATGATTATCAACCTTAATGGACTTGCTCATTCCATCAGTGCAACAACCAGCGACAATTTTGGGTTATCTGCATTAGAGAATACAATCTGTATCCAGAGAAAGAATTGTGGACTTTGAACAAAGACCAAAGACTATTACCTTCAAATTAGAAAAGAGAAAGCCATTGTCTTATTATGGAATTTTGCTATCTCATGCTTTATTTTTCCTCCTTGGGGATATGATTTCTCTCTTATCACATTCAACTGAAATCAATGTATACCATGGAAACAATGTAAAGACTAACAGAATGCCTTGCGTGGGGGTGGGGGAAGGGAAGCAAGAATGGGGGAAATTGTAAAATTCAAAATGAATAAAATCTTTCTTAAAAAAAGAAAAAAGAAGAGGGCCTTGGGAGGACTGACATGAACAAATATATATGAGTCAGCACATTTTAAAAGTCATTTGAGGATCTATTTTTAAGATACTTCAAAGAAGAGGAGATTGCAAAAATTATCTAAAATATATGAAATGAAAAAGATTACAGTTCTCCGTACCCTTCCCAAGACAACTGAGAAGATAGTATTTAGCCATAGTCTGCTTTTTTCAATCTTAAATTGAATGAATGATCTATAAGTCCACCAAGAGAATCTTTCATAGAAACATAAGAAGAAATAGACATGCCATTATAGCTATTCAGGATTTGGGAAATTGCCTGTACAAAAGACATGGAGATGGGAAATGGAGATGAAATGTCGTGTAAATCAAACAGTTAAGAGGACAATTTAATTTTAATGGAACGTTATGAATGAGATTAATATGAAATAAGTATGATAAGGTAGATGGGAGTCATTCTGTACAGGGCTGTGATTGCCAGGCCAAGGATTGTTCATCTAGGAATGGCAAAGTATTGCAAAGGTCTATCTCTTTAAGCCCTGTATTGTCAAGTTAGTTATATATGATCAAAATGAAACAACATGATCTTAGAACACTTTAAGGATCAACAAAGAAACACAAAAACTAAAGGATGGAGATAAACATATAGCAGAAAAGATATTACTTCTATTCATTCAAGGATGTTCTCTTTGTTAATTATTTCCTATTTATCCTGAATATAGCTTGCTTTGTATGTATTTGTACATTATCTCTCCCATAGAATACAAACTCCTTGAGGGCAGGGACTATCTTTTGCCTCTTTTTATATACTTAGTGTTTGGCATATTGGAGGTGATTAATAAATGCTGCCAAGTAGTACAGTGGATAGAGCACAAGGACTGGAATCAAGAAGATTTGAGTTCAAATTTCACACAAGATTTAATAGTTGTGTGAACCTGGGCAAGTCACTTAATCTTAATTGTCTCAGTTTCTTTATCTGGATAATGAAATGGCAAATCACTGGTATCTTTGCCAAGAAAACCCCAAATGTAATCATGAAGAGTTCTAAATCCTATGTAGCATTTATGGGAAGATATGAATGAATGAGATCAGATGAGAAAAATGGAAATCTTTTGGTTTGCATTAAGCAACATACTAAACACCAAACATGGAAATGTGTATCTACCAGGATGTCAACATCTCAATAAATCATCTGATTTCAATTTGGGGAAACTGCAAGGCATAATGAAAAGAATACCAGGCTAGTCCTGTCTAGAATGTTTACCAACCATAATTTCCATGATCCTTAGCTTCCTGATCCGAAAAATAAGAGTTAAGAAATTGTCCCCTTCCTACTTCACAGGATTGTTGTAAAGATTATAAGATTTTAGTATGGAACAGTACTCTGTAACTTACTAATCACTACAGATATAAAGGAGTAGTAGAATAATTTCTAATAATATAGTACTTGAAACACCAAATTCACCTAATTTTTCAAGAAGTTTTTAAGTAGGTAATAATCCATAACTCTTAAAGAACAATTAACTGTTAACTCTAGGAACATTCATTGATCATCCCATGACAATTCCAACTATCATAAATTCCCAGGTCATTTGGGAACCATTCATGAGATATTTGTTGATGAGATTAATGAGGTTTTAAAAGTGAATATATGAATAAGCTGCTCTAAGTCATTCCAGCTTTTAAATATATCACAGAAGTGAAAAACCCAAACTTTTAACAGATGTATTTTTGTGTGTAGTTGTAGAAAGACTGTTTTCTTTGTTCAAATTGCTTCACTATAAATTTGAAAATCATCTGGAATTTGAAAAAGCAGGAAAGCTTGTATTTCTTTTCCATTATAGGAAAAGGAAGGAAAGATGTATTTCCTGAATAATGCCATATTTTACATTTCTCATGCTTGTATGAATTTGCTTTTCTTTTAGAAAGACATTTCATATTTATGGGTAAAAATAAATTAAAAATTCCTACATTTGTATTAAAATAAGAATGTCTATATATTCTTGAAGAAAATATTTGGAATAATTGAACTTATGGTTTTAGTTAAATGGAAGAATTTTTATGTTTTGTTTTAGGTAGTGAATGTTTCACTTTCTAACATACCATGAGAAAAAAATACACAAATACTTATGATAGGGGACCTAAAATTGTTCACCTTTCAATGATATCACAAGAATCTGCTTCAATAATTGTCATTGTCAAAAAGAAAAAAAAAATAGAAGCCAGAAAAATGATGGAATACCATAATGTACTTAAGAAATTAATCTGAAATCATCAAAATAAATTGCTGTTGGAAGTCTATAATTAATACTTTTAAGAATGAAATCCATGCCTAATTCTGGCTTAAAATTATAGCAAATATATATGAAAATTGTTTGAATTTATTTTTTCTCAATATTTCAGTGAACTTTCATTGATTAGTGATTTAGATCATAATTGAAACTGATTTGACTTAAATAAATTCAGTCATGATATATAAATATGTGATTTATGTTAAAACTTTCAGTCTGGAGGATCTATGTAAGCATTATTGCTCCTGCCTAACATGAACTTACCTATTGCTAATTGGGCATTCCTTAACTTCAATTGAATAGAGTTTAGCACTCCATTATTTATAGCTTTAGAACATCACTGAAAGAGTAGAGAATACAAAAGATAGGCTTTTATTTCAGGGAATAGCTTAAAGTTATTAAAAGAACTTTTCAGTTGCCAACTATAAGCCAAATTATTCTCATTTACTCAAATCATAATGAAGAAGTACATGGCAGGTATGGACAGACTTAAACACATTATAAGCAAGAGCTCATGAAAGAACAAAAGGTGATGGCTATGCCTGCAAAGAAATGTTATCAAAAACAAAGAAAAGGTTGTGTAAATAGCAAGAATAATAACCAATAAATAACTCTTCATGCTTCATATCTTTGGATATTAGAACTCAGTGGAGACCTGCACACAATGAGCTGATCTCTGTAAGCATATGAACAAAGGTCACATAGGTTGAGCTGGCATAGATAGGTGGTACTCTTCCTTGCTAGAGTGCATAGTCTTATTTACAATTTGCACATATGAATCATCATATGATATTTAGTTATTCGACATTTATTGACTCTCTCTTATGAACTAGTCATTATACTAAGAGCAAGGGATAGAAAGAATGGCAAAAGATAATCCCTGTTCTCAAGGAACTCACATTCTATAGAGGAGATTCCATGCCAACAATGTACAATCTATAAAATAGCTAAATTTGAATACAATCTTGTAATGAACACAAGATGGGTATTGCCAATAATATGCATCTTCAGTTCCTATTTACATTTTTAAAAGAGTATTATATTCACATTTAGGCTTTGTTAACATTTTTCATCCACTTGATTCTTGCTGTGTAGATAGATACAACTATTACAGAGATATCAGTGAAACACTCTGGTTTTTCATCTATTATCCATCAATCTCATGATGAAACTAATCCATTTAACTTTCTAAGAATAAGTTATCTTTGATGATGCCTTTTACAACCCATTCAGATGTAATATATCATTGTTAATCTAGTATGCAACAGCCTACTTACATCCTTCAGTTGTCTTTCTAATACACTTTTAATCTCCTATAAATTTTGATCCATCTGTGATTATGGTAATACATGATTCATAGTGCATAATATTACTAGAGAGAATTAAACTAGCTTACTGAATAAAAATGTTATTAATTCTGGTTCTTTAAGCCTCAGTGATTCCAACAAATTATAGTAAAGTACATCCAAATTAGTAAAGATTCTAAGTTATAGAATATTTGAAATGAAATGAAATTTTATTGCTTTCAAGAATAAACATATATTAACAGATGACTAAAAATGGTAGATTATAGAATATTCCATAGGAACCCAGAGTTTAAATAAATAAGAACATTTTATATTGAGCATATAACTATTATTTATAAATATGCTCCTGTAATACTTAAATATACCAAAAAAGTTACATGTTTTCTTAAGTAGCATGACATTTGTCCTATTCCTAGGCCCCAGCTGACAAAAGTGACACCATATCTGATCATTGATTGACCCATCTGTGGACTGGGAAGTTCCTATATACCCAATAGTGTTTGGATCAGCTACATTGAGTCAAGTATATCAAAGTTCTCCTGATAATATTCAATTTAATAAACTGCATCTAATGCAGTTATTCAAGGTTAGCAAGCATTTCTAATCATAGTGGGTTTGCGGTCAATAAAAGGGGAGGAGGAAATATTCAGTCAATGATATCTTCTTTATTTCTTATTTCCTTCTAGTTTTTTAATTAACTGCAAAGATAGTTTTCAATATTCATCTTTTTGTAAGCTTTTGAGTTCCACATTTTTTCTATATTCCTCCCTTATTGACTGATCCTAAATTTCTCTTCCCACTAATTCTCTGTGAATTTGTCCAACAGAAACAACCCAAAGATCTGGGCTCTTGATCTAGGTATCGATCCTACTAAATTTCTTTGCTACCACTTGTGCTTGCCTATGGGACTATAGGGGTGGAGAGTCAAATGCTTGCATTCCTGTGAATAATGAACTCCCTGACAAGTTATCTTTTGAGCATATATGTTCTTTCTCAGTACATCCAGCATCTTCCACAAGTAGTTTAGGCATTCCCTGATAATGCCATACAATTTCATACAATTCATACAACTTTTTTTTTTGTTTAAGCAAACCATTTCTTATATAGTACAAAGGTCAGATCAGATACTAATGGATTTTTAAATTTTGTTTTAAGATCAGGTCTCTATATACTCCCCAGGCTGGCAGTGTAGGAGGCTATTTACAAGCCCAGTCCCATTATCTTTGGTACAGGAGTTCTGACTTATTCTATTTCTAATAGGGGCCAGCATAGTCCACCCTAGGCAATCTGTTATCCCTACTCCTTGAGGCTCATGATATCAATGGTGAATTTAGTGAAAAGATACAAGTGACTTAACTCAGACTTTTTGAGATCAGGAGATCCTCCAGTCTCTGCCTCTCAGATTGTAGGAATTATAGATATGCACCACAATATCAGACCTGTCTGAGGTTTCAATAATTCCAAATTAACAAAATTTAAATGAAAAATTTAATCATACATTTCCCCAGTTTTGTGTCTGCATAATCAAAACTCTTTGAAGTCAAAGGCTATGCCTTGGTGAATTGTGCCTATTATAAGATTAGGATTTACCATACATTACTTTTAATAGAAACACATTTATGTAGAACTTTACAATTTACAGCATGGTTTTAATTCATTGTCCATTTGGTTATCAGAACAACTTTTATGAAGTAGACAATGAACGTATTTTTACCCATTGTAATAATGTTGTTTGTTCAGCTGTTTTAGTTATATCCAACTCTTTGTGAATTCATTTTGGTTTTTTTTGGGGGGGGGTTGGCAAAGAAACTGGAGTGCTTGCCATTTCATTTTGAGCTTATTTTAGAGATGAGGAAGCTGAGACAAATAGAGTTAAGTAAGTAACTTGTCTAGGGTCACAGAGCTAGTAAGTGTCTAAGGTTAGATTTGAACTCAGATATTCCTAATTCCAGACCTAGTTCTCTATCTAGTACCCTGCCTGGCTGCTCATATTGTAATAATAACTATTATAATAGTTTTCATTTATATAGCACTTAAAAATTTTCAATGTACTACCTAGAAGAACCCAGTGAGAAAGATATTATTATCTCTTTTTTTACAGGTGAGAAAATTGTGATTCAAAGAGGTTAAATGACTTGTCCTGGATCACAGAGCTATTTATTAAAAATCTGTGGAAGTGGGACGTTCATGCATTGTAGGAAGAGCTGTGAACTGATCCAATCAGTCTGGAGAGCAACCTGGAACCATACCCAACGAGCAATAGAACTCATAATATCATTTGACCCAGCAATGCCAATACTAGGCTATATCCATAAGAAATCATAAAAAATGAGAAAAGTACCACATGTTTGAAAATATTTGTAGTAGTTCTTTTTGTAGTGGCAAAGAATTGGAATTTGCAGGGATGCTCATCAACTGAGGAATGACTGAACAAGTTATGGTATATGAATGTTATAGAGTAATATTGGTCTATAAGAAACAATGAGTGGTCAGACTCTAGAGAAGCACAGAATGGACTACAGGATCTGATGCTGAGTAAAAGGAGTAGAACTAAGAGAACACTGTAAACAATAACAACAACATTGAGTTGATCAGCTATGATGTATGCTGCTTCTCTCACATTCAGAGGAAAAAAAGCAAAAGCATAGGATTTGAATGTATACTGTGTTCACTTTTTAAAATGTTTTTCTTTCTATTTCATGGTTTTCTTTCCTTTTCCTTAGTCCTATTTCCTCTTACACAATATGACTAATATGTAAATATGTTAAACAGAAATGTACATGTACAACTTTACCAGACTGCTGCCAAGGGAAGAGGAGAGGGAAGGGAGGGTAGTAGAAAAAATGTGTAACTTATAAATTTGCAAATGGATGACTTTTGAAAAACTACAAAAGCATGTAATTGGAAAAATTTTAAAAAAGAATCTATAGTGGAATTTTAATCTAGTCTTTCTTGTCTTCAAGTTTAGTATTCTATTCATCATTCCAGGCTGGTTGCTTTTTTTATAAATGAGGAAACTGATGCACCAGAATGAAATCACTTTATAAAGTTCACATAGTCAAAGACTTATGCAGTCAGTATTTGAACTCTTCTTCTTTTTCCAAATAAATATAACACTCTTCATTATAGTATAGCTGTCCACAATGCTAAAAATAGCAATTCAATGATTCAGTGATCATGACTGACTCTTTCCTCAAAATTCATCTCTTTTACCAGATATGAGACAGAGGAGTTCCTAAAACTGACATTTACCCAATACTGAGTAAAGCTTTGTTATCCTAAAATTCATTTTCTTCTAAAAATGTCATTTTTAGTTCCACTAGGTTGAGTATGGTTTAATACTGTTTTACAAATTACTTTAATTTGGCAGATGTCCACAGTGAATGCCAGAACAAATATAACTAACAAATGCTTAGAGCTTGGAGGGATTTTTGGCACCACATCTAAAATTCATGTCATATTAAAACAAATTCTATTTGTACTTCACTCTAATTAAATACACTCATTAGCTATCACTTTAATTCAGTCTATTGCCAATCCACCAAGAATCACTAATTATGGAACAGCATGACAGACTTCTAAAGGCAAGGGGAAATCAAATCTTTTCACTTTTAAAATTCTCCTTTTGGAAATCTACATTTTCCTATTTTGATTATATTAAAATATTTCACAAAATTAGCTCAATAATTCATACTACACCAAGGACCCTTTCTTCAAGAAATCACTACCTTTTCATATTTTTAATCAAGGAAATGTGAGATGGTGATTTTTCTCTTCCAACTCAACTCCAATTGATGAACTATACAAGGCACAGAGATGTTAATGAGATTTTAATATTTTTATTTTCACTCTTGAATACTTCAAAGATCTGTGATTTCAATGATACTACCTCTGCAACCTATGACAATCTTTTTATGACTTAGGAAATGGTCTTTGGGAGTTGCTGTGGCTGAACATTTTTTCTGTCAAGTAGCTAAATGGTCATGAGTCTCTCTGAACTTAACATTAAACTGTAGAATTTCAGAGGTTATTTAATCCAATTGAAAAATAAACAGAAATCTCATCAATAACATCCCAACAAGGGGTCCTCTTGTCTTCCAGTACTAGAGTAGAAAAAGGACTAAAACTTGAGTTGAAATTCAATTTTCAGCTCTAACACTTACAAGTGTTGTGACCATGGCCTCAGTTTCCTGACTCCAAAATGTTGTTATGAAGGAAATGATTGCCAAAATTTAAAGCACTATGGAAGTAAAAATTATTTCTTATAACTGTAACTGCCTAGCTAAGTCAGAACCCTGATTCATCTATTACTCCCTCTTTAATGAGATGGTGACATATTGGAGAAGGACAATATTTCTTAAATCTCATAAGATTAGCAATATCCAAAGTCCATATTCCATAGTCCAATATCCATGGTCCATTCCTTCCCAGAAGATGGAGGGAAACAATACTGTTAAGTGGAAGGAATTCTAGTGAAACACAATGGTACTGATTCTGGTTCTGTCATTAAGTACCTATGGGACCTTAGAACAAGTCACTCTACCCTTCTGGGTCTTCATATCCTGATCCATAAAATGAGAGACAGGATAACCCCTAAAGTCCTTACTAGCTTTAAAAGAATATGCTTCCATAGGCTTAGAGTCCTTTTGAAATTCCAGGTCATTTATAAAAATATTAATTAAAATTGTTTCTAGCTTTCATATTTAAATGATCAGGCCACATATATATTTAGATCCCCATAAGTGTCCATTTATCCCTACTTTTCTCCCTATTCTATTTCTTCTGCTTTGAAGATTGGAGATAAATTGTAACCCAGTATACACAAATAAAAACTGTCACATTTGGCCATGAAGATATCCTCTGTTGTGATATCTTTCTCAATGATATGGATTAAACTCAGATGTAAAAAATCAAAGAACAGACTGTGAAGCCATATCCTTGTTTATTCCCTCCTATATATCTCCTATATACTAATTCCCATGAAATATGTGACCTAAAAATAGATTATACAAGACCACCAAGGAAAGAGATTTGGTCCCTTCAGGAGACAGGAGTAGGAGGGATCACTGGTAGACAACATTATTAAGAATGATAGAAGAGAATTACCCTAGATTGCCAACTGAACCTCTACAAAGTCATCACTTGCTATGACTTTCTTACCTTTCAGTACTTCATTGAAACTCTGGTCTAAGAACTGGACTGGACTGGACAGTGAGTTCCAACACTGAAATCAGTTCAAAGCTATTTTCACTATTTGGAGTCCCTGATAATCATCTCTAGAGCAAAGTCCCAGGTGAGGGGCTTCATCAGATCCTTCCTGCTAACTCTAATCTCCAGATCAAAGTTGCAGCTAAGATCCTCCATCATGTGCTTTTTACAAAATTTCATCCCTAGAGCACAGTTACAGATGAAGTCCTTCCTGCCATCCTTGTTACTACAGGGACATTGTACTCCCAAGTACCATATTATCAGGAAAGATCAAAATTTCAGAAAGAAGATTTGGACATTAAAAAGAGATAGCAAGGATGATAAAGACACTCAGACTTCATTTGGAAACTCTGCATCATCCCTCACATGGTTCCAAAGACAATAAGAGATGATGTTTCAAAATTCAATTAGTCCATTTCCAATGAAATTTGTTTGATTTAGAGAACTCTTGGTGTTATTTAGTTATTTCAGTCATGTCTGACTCTTCATGACTACATTTGGAGTTCATTTTCTTGGCACAAATACAGGAACAGTTTTATATTTCTTTCTCTAGCTCATTTTATAGATGAGGAAATTGTGGCAAACAGTGTTAAGGGACTTGCCCAGGGCCACTGAGGCCAGATTTGAACTCATCTGATTTCACCCTAGCTTTATGTGCTACCTAGTTTCCTTAAAAAGAATTGTATAATTTTTCAAATTTTACATTATGTTTAAAACATTTTATTTTTATTACAGGCAACCAGACTCCCTTCTTTTTTAACATATATGCATATGCATATTTTAAACTGCATAATTTATTTCAACCTTTCCTCCCACTCCCTTCCCCTAAGCAACAGTCATGTGAATATTGTACATACACATTTATGTTAAATGTATTAACAGATTGGTCATTTTTGGTATGAAGAATTAGGATTAAGGGAAAGAAATACATAAGAGAAATTTTTAAAAAGTGAATATACTGTTCATCAGATTCTAAAGGGTTTTTTGTTTTGTTTTGTTTTTTTTCCCCTGGTTGGGAATAGCATCGTTCATAGCCAGTCTAATGAGGTTGTCCTAGCTCTCTGAACTGCTGAAAGCAGTTGATCAGCTCACAATATTATTGTTATAGACCCCTAAATTCTTAAGGCAAATTGAATATTATAACTCAGCTGTGATCTAGTCATACTTATTAACTTAAATTAACTCTTTTAAGAGAAAAAAATTCCAAAGAAACCAGTATTTTTTTAAAACTATGGCAAAAAAAAATCTCATTTTAAACAACAGGTCAAAAAAATGCATGAGCTTCTGAGAAATATAAATGCCTATAGAGAAGGAAATGGTTTTATTTCAACTTTATTGAGAAATGGAGAGGGATTAATGGATTAAATGATTGAATAATTGTAAGATATATCAGAGATGTGTGTACTGGAAAGTATTATGCACTGGGAAAATCACTGGATCTGCCATCAGAAGAATTGCCTTCCAAGTTCTCTTTTACTCAGAAATACATAGCATATGAAGTTGGCTGAGGGACTTGATATCCCTAGAAAGCATTACCATTGACTCTTACCATTAGAACCCTAAGTTCTATGTATGCCTATGGCTACTGTGAGTCTCAGTTTTCTTGGTTTTATGAATGAGATATTTTTCTTGCCTTTTAAATGGGTGAGGAAGGAGTAGGAAAGAGGAAGAGAAATCAGAACTGCAAATAAAAATTAAGTTAAAATAAAATAAATAAGAATAAGAATAACTACAGTACCTATGTACAGGATTATTTTGAATAACATGCTTTATAAAATGCAAAATGATGTGAAAATGTTTTACTATAAAACATCCTACACATCAACTATTACATTTAGTCCATTGTCAAGTCAAGGCAGTCAAAGTATTATCCCTGTTTTACAGTTGAAGAAACAAAAACATGAATGGGCCTACCCAGTACCAGAAAGTTAAATGGTGTAGTTGGGATTCAAACCAAGGTCATTAGGGGTCCAAATCCAGTGTCTTTTTCAGAGAAACTTTCCAAAATTCTTTGAAAGTGCCAGTCTTATCAAGAAATATAAGACAAATCAATTCTATAGCAAATACTACCAATTTAGCATAAAGAAGAAATATAAACTAGAGTGTAACCTACAACAATATGTTAACTGACTATGTTTGGGAAAATGGGACTAATTTTAGTGGAAGGTAAGTATATGGCAGGAGTAACAGGTCAAAACTCTCTCTCTCTCTCTCTCTCTCTCTCTCTCTCTCTCTCTCTCTCTCTCTCTCTCTCTCTCTCTCTCTCTCTTCATTGCCAGAAGATTCATTTCCTATCCAATGGATCTCACAAATAATGAA